>NC_133658.1:131267844-131449796 GCF_037893015.1 Macrotis lagotis
TAATCCATCCTTCACATACTTACTCACATAGTGATATTCCTAGAGCATAAGATCTGATCCTGTCTTTACTAGGTTCCTTTTTGCTTCAAGTATCAATGCCAAACTCTTTCCTTAGCATTAATAATCCTTCACAACCTCACTTTTCAGGTCTATTAGTTATAACTCTCTTTCACACATACATTCTCCAGGTTCTCCAACCTGGTTTTCTTGGCCATTCTTCAGATGCACTTCATTTCCTACATATGTACCTTTGTACCAAGCTGTCCATCTCCACCCCGCCAAACCTGAAATGTTCTCCCTCCATAGAATCCCAAGTCACCTTCCAAGTTCAACTCAAATCCCAATTTCATATGAAATCATGAGGCCATCCCTAATCCCTTCCATGTGCTCCCTTCTCAACTTTTAGTGTCTCTCCTGAAAAATTACCTTGTATATATTTTACATATTGAGGTAGCTGGAGGGTAAATGTTTAGAATGGAAAATAGCATATGCACAAATAACTTTATAGGAAGGGAAGAAGAAAAATGCACTTATTATCTGCCCACAATGTGCCAGGTATTGAATTAAGTACTTTATAAATATTAACTCATTTTATAATTATAACAGTCCTGGGAGATGAATATTATTATTTTATTATTATTATCTCCATTTTACAGTTGAAACAAGCAGAGTTTAAGTGACTTGTCCAGAGTCACATAACTAGTACCTGAGGCTGTACTTGAATCCAGGTTTTTCTGCCTCTAGATCCAATATTCTATACAGTGCACCCTCTAGATCAATATGCAAAATATATACAAGGCAATTTTTCAAGAGAGACACTGAAAGCCGAGAAGGGAGCACATGGAAGGGATTAGGGATGGCCTCATGATTGCATATGAAATTGGGATTTGAGTTGAACTTGGAAGGTGACTTGGGATTCTATGGAGGGACAACATTTCAGGCATGGCGGGGTAGACACGGACAGCTTGGTACAAAGGTACAAATGTAGGAAATGAAATGCATCAGAAGAATGACCAAGTAGGCCAGGTTGGAGAGCCTGGAGAATGTAAGTTCTATGAGAAGTAGGGATTATTTCATTTTGCACTAGTGCACAGTTAATATCTTATAAACACTTATTAATAAGCATATTTCCCATGTATAAGATGCACTCCTTTTTGAAAAATTTAGGGTCTAAAAACTGGGAGCATCTCATACAATGGTTGTGATTATTTTACTTACATTTCCCGACTTTTTATGTTTGTCTTTGCACTCATTGTTTCACATTTTTTGCTGGTATATTAGGTTACATTTTGTCACATTCTGCCCAGAAGTGGCTCAGAAAAGATTTTCATTCAGTGCTGAATTCAATTTCAAAGTGATCCAGTTTGCAAAAGTGAATGGAAATCATGCTGCTGAATGTCAGTTTGGTCCTCCGCCAACTGAGAAAACAATCCAAGACTGGCTAGAGGAAGAAAAAAACCCTACTGAAAACTCCAGAAGAAGGCCATGTCAGTCAAATGACCTGATCTAGAGAGGGAATTGAACAGATGGATTGAAGAGCAAAGGGCCATTGGAATGCCTGTATCCACAAAGATGGCTCAGCAAGAGGCAAGAGAATTGCTGATGAAAAAGAAGTTATGGATATCAAAGGAGAACACAACTGGTACTTCAGGTTCATGAAATGGAATAGACTAAGCCTGTATCCATGCAGTAGACTTGCACAAAAGATGTCTGAAAGCTAGGAGCAGAAGGTCCTTGAATTTCATGATGAATAAAACTTGAGTTCAATAATTTTATGCAATATATTTTTTCAAATTTTGGGCCCCAAAATTAAAGTGCATCTTATACATGGGGAAATATGGTAGGTAGTAAGAATGAAAAAAAAATGGGAAATCTGAATATATATATATATATGTGTGTATATATATATATATATATATATATATGAAATATTAAAAGAAATAGAGGAAATTTGTCAGTGCATTGGATCCTTTGTGGTTTCCTTTCATGGACAAGAATCACATTAAACAAGGTGTGGAGGGGTTATGATCAGCTTTGATGAATGCTCTAATCCTCTTACTGGTATGATCACATATCCATCTGAAGTATCAGAAGCTTAGAAAGAAAAATCGGAGGTGTAAAAGAAAATGGGCAAGATAATGAGGACTACTACCCATCTCCTGACAGAGGAAATGGATTCAGAGGTAGAATGGGTTGTAAATTTTTGGAGATGATCAATATGGGAATCTGTTTTGCCTAACTGTGCTTTATTTGTTAGAAGGGTTTCCTTTTCCTTTCCTTTCCTTTCCTTTTTTTGGGGGGTGAAGGGATAAGGGAATTGAGAGGGAGAAAAAAACTAAATATTTGATAACTGAAAAAAAAGGAAAGAAGTAAGGACCATTCATAGAAAATAATGAAAAAGACTTTCTAGGGGGAACTGTACTTAGTTCATTTATAGCTTACTCATATTACCAACTGTAGCTACAGATGTGCTTCTATATTCTTCTCTAGGATTTTATGGCTAGAGAGGGAAGGATTAAGCATTTATTAAGTGTCTGTTATGTGACAGGAACTAAATTCTTTACAAACATTAATTCATTTGATTCTCACAACAATCCTGGGAGTATTATGACCCTCATTTTACATTTGAGGAAACTGAGGAAGTTAAATGACTTGTCCAGGTCCTATAGTTCGAAGGCAAAATTTGAATTCAAGTCTTCTTGATATGAGACCCACCTCTCTATCTAAAAGAACAATCTGGATCTCAGTGCCTCTGGTCAGGCTAATTTTACAGACATTTCTGACATAAAATGTAAAGATTATCAAACTTGAAAGCCTTTTCTGCTTCCCACATTTCCAAGAGAGTCAGTAAAAGAGGTAGGAAGATCATGGTTTTGTAAACAACCACAAGAGATAGCCAAAGCAAATAACTGGATTCTGGAGAGAACTTAATGGCAATCATATCTCATTAGATGCTTCCCTCTTCTGATAGAAATGAATCACAACAACTATTCAATATTAATTGGAACAAAATCAATCCTAAGTCTTAGGTAGATGGATCCTGTAAATCACAATTCTGCCATCTAAGTCAAAAATCCTTCATTTAAACCCTTATTTAATACCTCTTTGTAGCATGGAGATTGACCTGAGGACCAGTAGAGTCCAAGCCTTCTCAGGTCTAAGCTGGAAAGGCTCTGAGTATGAACTCAGAGATGAACCCTGTTGCCCAAGGACTAACATAACTAAACTTAAAGAGACTCATTTTTGAACTCAGCAAATATAAATCTGTCTACTAAGGTTTAGAGGGCTTAATCATTCTTAGAAGGAAAGACATATATATATATATATATCAGAAATCATAGATCCTCATAGAATTAAACTATAAAAATCAAGATTCAAACCATCACAAACTGGGTTTATTTAGTTGAAACATTTTATAACTGGACCTACTTCTCATTATAAAATGACAGACCAAACTACACTAGATGTCAATCTAATTTAGACATGAGCTTCTATGAACATTGATTTTAGTTACATAAAAGTCCATTAACAGCAGTCCTGAAACATAATCTAAATGACCTGGAAAGGAATTAGAAGGCACCAGGATAATATAATCAATTTTTTCCTTTTATAAATATTTATCAAAGTCTGACCAGCTTCAGAAAGAAGGCCCAGAGACCCAGACCAGTCCTCAAAATATAAGGGTTTGTTTGGCAAAAACAAGCATGGTGTATGTCCTAACCTGACTCACTGAAAGCTATTCTTTCTGTGACTGTATTCATTCATATGTAAAATTGCTATGAACCCAATACACTGGCAGTAAAGGGAAAATGCCTTTCCAAGGCACTAGAACTAGCAGTCTGTGTTTTTTGCATCATCCTGGTGGCTGTAATTAAGTTTAATTTTCTAAGGAAATGTATTGTGGAATAGTCTCTTGTCTCATTACTATTAAATAGGTTTGCTATATTTGTCTTTGAATTCCCCATTCTGTAGATCATTTCAGTTTTTTTATCTGAAAATGTATCATTTGAGGATTGTTAGGGCACATCTCATTCCCTGCTCAAAATGGAACTGATCTGTGAATATAGGAAAAGACCAGACTCCAAAGTCAAGTGTGTAGAATAAACAAAAGTAGAAAGATATATATATATATATATACATATATATATATATATGTATATGTATGTATTTGCTTGTTTTTGCAAAGCAATGGGGTTGAGTGACTTGCCCAAGTTCAGCTAGGTAATTATTAAGTGTCTGAGGTTGGATTTGAAATCAGGTCCTCCTGACTCAAAAGTCAGTGCTCAAACCACTGCACCACCTAGCTGCCCCTGTATTTATTTATCTATCTTTAAACCAGTTTCAATTTTTGACATACATGTAAACCTCCTGTGTCTTCATATCAGGTGTGGGCACTTCAAGAAAGGGGAAGGGATGGGCAGCTAGGTGGCACAGGGATGGAATCCCAGACCTGGAGTCAGGAGGACCTGAATGCAAATTTGTCCTCAGAAACTTGACACTTACTAGCTGTGAGACCTGGGTAAGTTACTTAACCTCAATTGCCTAGAAAGAATGGGGAGGGGTTGACAGGAAGAAAACCTCTCTCAGGGCTTCCCAACTCCAGCAAATATTTTTCTCTTTAGGCAGCTTTACAAAACTCTACTAGTCTGAAGGTGGATGGGTTCTTTGGAATAAAAGCAACTAAGATTGTCACCATCCAGAACAACCATCAATAATAGTGATAGATTGGTTGAAACTTCATAATAGCCTTATAATGAAATGACCACTGACCTCTTCTCCCAACTATACATCATCTACAGAGAGCTACTTTTCTGATATACTTACTGCTCTGCCCTCAGTGAACTAATACTTTCTTTGAAAAAATGAAACTTATACACAATAACTATATCAACAATAGAAAGGAGAATATAATTAAGTGCTAAAGAGCAGATAACCAGTGTAAAAATGACTTACAAAAGAAACTGTATAAACCTACAAGCAGAAGCATTATGATCTTTGAGATAAAACACCTGATAGGGAATTCCTGGAACTGAGAAACCTGTCTTCATTCTGACAATGACTATATTTAGGTATGTCACTTTCCTATTGTGGCCTTTAATCACTCCATTTGAAATAGTTATCCTTACTTCCTCCTCCCTCTTACTGTTTCTTCTTCCAACTTCTCTCCTCTTCAAGAAATCTAAAAAAATGCCTTTATCTGCTCATTATCTTTTACCATTCCATATTTCTCGCTGCCTCATGACCCCTAACCAACTTTTCCCCCTTTATTGAATTTATTTTTTCCCTTTATTGCTCTAATTTTCCCGCTTTTCAGTTCTTTCCCAGGTGATCATACCTGCTCTGTCTGGCCACTCCTCCTTTTCCTAACTATACTCCTTAGTGAATCAGTTCAATTCTACTATTCTGTACACTAGAATCCCATGATGCATTGTCCAATTGCCAATCATACTATGCCAAGTTCTAAGCTTGGATTATTCCCAGGATCATCCACCTGCTGCTGAATATGGCTGGAGAAAATTACAGAACCATTCTAACCTGGTTTCCTACATATTTGTTACATAATCCCAATTGTCCTTAACAAAGCAAGGCAATTCTAATAGATTCACTATCCTCACTCACACACCAAACATTATAAACCTTTCCATTCTTCCTCAGTTCTCTCATGATAGTTTTATTCTCTCAGCTTGACTCATACTTCCAAAATATGAAGTCACTGAAAATTTAAAGCTGTTGTGAAGATCGAATGATATGCCATATGCCAAATATTTTGCAAAACCTTAAATAGCTATATAAATGATTGTTATTATTAGCATCAACTTACATTAATTATATTACCAACACCATGCAGATGATTTCTAGGTCTATATATCAAGTCTTATTGTCTCTCCTGAACTCCAGTTCTAAATAAACAACTATCTTTTGACCATCTCACCTGGGGTGGTCTCATTAGACAACTCAACATGCCACGCCCCCCCAAAAAAATTCATCTTTCTCCCAAATCTTCCTTTCTTCTCAACTTTCCTACTCTGGTTCAGCACACTGTCATTCTCCCACTCAAGCTCAAAAATATAGGGCCATTCTCAACAGTTCTTTTCCATGTACCCCTATACCACATCCGTTGCTTTGTATTATGGATTCTATTTTTGTGATCTCCTTCTTATGTGTCCCCTTCTCTTCACTCACATAGCCACCCACTTGGTGCAGACCCCTGTCTCCTCATCTATGCTAATATAATAACAATTCTGGTTGTTATTCCTGCCTTGAGTCACTTCTTACTTTAATATCTCCTTCCCTCTGTTGTCAGAATGGCTTTCCTAAAGCACATATCATCCCCCTATTTAACAAACTCTAGTCATTACCAATTGCCTTCAAGATCAAATTAAAAACTCCTGTCTTTAACATTTAAATCCCTCATGAATTGAACTGTTTTCTACTTTCCAGTCTTTTTAGATCTTCCTTCCTATTATGCACTCTGTGATCCAGTGTAGTGGTCTTTGTCCTATTTCTTGCACAGGATACTCCGTTTTTTGACTTTATCCCTTGACAGTGATTGTCTCCTATGTCTGGAAAACTCCATCTCACTTTCACCTTGCAACTTCCTTGCTCTCTTCAAAACTCAGATCAAATCCCATTGTCATCAGGAATCATCTTATCCCACTAGCTGTTAATACATTCCCCTGAAATTACCCTCTATCTGTCTATCTGTCTGTCTGTCTCTGTCTCTGTCTCTCTCAATATATATATATATATATATATATATATATATATATATATATATAGATAGATATATAGATATATATAGATATAGATATAGGTATTATATATATGCATTTGTGTATACATGTGTATATATGTGTGTGTATCTTATATGTATGGTTAATTTGTGTGCTCATTATACCTCATTATAACATTAATTTTTGAGGGTATAAATAATGTTTTTTTTTCTTTTCTTGGTAAATAGTAAATACTTAATGTTTGTGAATTGAGTTTCTTTTTTCAATTATCCTTTACAATTAATAGACACTGATAAGAATGGGTAAAGTAAAGTTCCTATGAAAATTCCATTGTTGTGGCAATCCTTATATGAAGATAGAAAGTAGGAGAAACTGGTCTTGCATCACAAAAACTAAACTTACTGAACTATTGTAGTACCTGAGGAACCCATAAAATCACAAATTTTAGGTCATTTCCAAGTCTACAGCTCATAAATTTCCACTTTCATTGAATTCCACTCAACCTAGCCAGAATAAATTCATGTATCAATATTGTAAAAAAAATCATTTACTTTAAAGAATAAGAGATAAATAACAAGGAATTAAATCAATCAGCAAATACTCTTACCACCTGTTTCTTGAAATTATCAGTTCCCATACCTCCAGGGACTGAAGGCTTCAAGTTCACTCTTCCTTTAATCCTACTGTCTTTCGAAGTCACATAGAAAAATTCATACATGTTCCTTTGGGATATATAGCAACTCTCCAAACCATGGTTGTCCATGGCTGGGCATGTGCTCTTTATAATATCTTTTATGGAAGCAGTATCACAAGTAGAATGAACAGAGGCCAGCAATATTCTTATACCTAATTGCTTTATTGTTTTATTGACATAAAGAACTTATGAGCTGGAAGGAACTCTAAAAACCACCTATCTAGATAAACACCGTCATTTGACAGAAGAGGAATTGTCAATGTCAGCTTTGTGTAAACATAATATTTCCAAATCTGGTGTTGTCAATGGTAAACAGCAATAAGGTTAAGTCCAGAGAAAGGAATGATTTACCAAGGTCATACAGTAAACTACTGGCAGAAACAGGTCTTATCATTCTCAGTTTAGTGCTCTCTCTACTGCTATAGGCTACCATAAATAAGGAGTGATAGATGGAAAAAAAAAGAATCCAAGTTAGACTTGGGTTCATTATATATTAGTTCTCACAATCATATGTGAAAATTACGACACTAGGAAGGTAAAACATTTGTAAAAGATCCTGGAGAGCAAAATCTATACTGTAATTGGAAATTTAGTGTTCTAGAAAATAATGGTGTCCTATATCATTTGGTAACATATTCATGTTTTTGTATTCTTTGTGAGATTGCTTTTTCCATTAGGAAACCTAGACCAAAATACCCAGAGATCTCAGAGAGAGGGCTTGGAAATCATTCTGGCTAGTGCTGTATGGTCACAAAGGACATGGAGTACACTTGGACTCAATCTATTTGTTTTCAGTTCAGATAGAGATAAGCAGAAAAAAACTCTTTACCAAATTTCAAAGTTAGAATCTAAGAATAATCATCCCTTTCTTAGTTTTCCAAGGTCCCTTCCTTACCTCTTGTGATAACTAATTCATAGCTCTAGTTTCAACCCTCTTCCTCCATTAAAACAGAAAGAAATTTATGTCTTTTTATAAATTTAACTGAACTTCATTTATTTGGTCATGTTAGCTTTAAATTTCAAAAGATTATCAATTCAGGGGTGGCTAGGTGGTGCAGTATATAGAGTACTGGCCCTGGAGTCAGGAATACCTGAGTTCAAATCTGACCTCAGACACTTAATAATTACCTAGCTATGTGGCTTTGGGCAAGCCACTTAACCTCAATGCCTTGCAAAAACCTTTAAAAAAATTATCAATTCAATTGGTGAGTGTACTCTGGCACAAATCAATAGGAACTCCTCCAAGCCCTAATTAGTCCTTTTGAACATCCAACATAACTATCTGATGACCAGTCCTCAGATGGATTTGTAGTGAAATTACCTTGGTATGAATCTCAACTTAGCTATATATTATTTAGGTGACTTTGGGGAAGTCATTTCTTCTCTCTGGGATTCAATTTCCTTATTAAAGAACAGGGAACATCAATCTTGATGCACAAAAGAGTGAAGAAGGTTTGTTGGTGGATAAGATCCAGGATCTTTTCTTTTAGCTCAGCATGATGATGACAATGATGATTAAATAATAAATGGTATAAGGAGAAACTGTTGAGACTGAAGCTGATTACAGAGAGTAGAGAACTAAAAATAAGAAAACAAACCTCAAAATTTGAGTTGGCTGTAAAAAGTATTACTAATTATAGTTATTTACATGAAATCTTCAACATTTGTGTCCAATTACCATGTTATCACAATAGCAATTATGTCTATCATACCAAGAGCTGAAAAATTATTTACTTGTCCTGTTGGTCATTTTATCCCCCAAGGTAATAAAGAATTTCAGGAACCTTAAGAGAAAGTGGCTACATTGTCTCAAGAGATAAAGGAATCAAAGTTTGACCTAAAACCATTGGTTTAAGGGAACTAATTTCAAAGTTCATAGAAATAATAGATAAGATTCCTTGGCCTAAAATTTTGAGGGAATTTCAAAAGGAATAAAAGGATCTAAAAAATAATACTGGCTACTTAAATATAAATGATTTCAGTGAGAAAGAAAAGGGGGAGTATATAAAAAGAAAACACTAAATAGTGAACTCATTGATCAACTTAGATTTTTTTAAAAAATAGGTACAGAAGTTGAAAGCAAAGGCTGTGCTAGGGACATGAGAAACTCAAGGAAGGGAAAGACTTGAGATCAAAGAACTGATAGCAAATGATAGAAAGTCAATTTACTCAATTCTTAGTTTGCTTACATTTTTCTCTACCAAGAAAAATGACCTTCAGAATGAGAAACATAAAATAAAAATGGTTAACAAGGAATTAAATGTCAAGATAAGAATAGAGATAGTAAAGAAGTATCTAGTAGGGGCATTTAATGCAGCCACATTGACAAGCTCAAATGAACTACATTTTATGGTTTTGAAAGACTCTTAAATAAAACCAAAATAAAATATTAGGTCCTCCCATCTTGCCCTGCCTGGAATTGCAGGGGTTGAGAATGTACCCAATTTTGTTACTGATTGTCATGGAAGCTTGACCTGCTCTGCTTTTGACTTGAGTCACCTCTCCCTAGGCAACTTGGGGACCTACCTCTTGTCAAAGGTTTATATTGATACCAAACTTGATGTGGACACCCAATTTGCATAATTCAGAATGTTGATGCTCAAGAGATCCATCAACTTCAGCATTCCCAGTGGCTAGGATTACCACCACACCTAGCTGAAAGAACTTTTATGATTGTGACTAGCGAATGACCATCTGTTATAATTGAAAAACTTTAATGGATAAAAGCAGTGTCAGAGATACTGGAGACAGGGAACTGCTATCCTGATATTCAAAATGGGGAATAAACCATGTACTTTGAATTGATAGGCTGGTAAACTTGACTTCAATTATTGGCAGCTATAGGACTCATTAGGAGTAAAAGAAAAAATTATGAGTTCTAAGAAAGGAATGTAATAATTTACAAAAGTTGGCATAAATTCATTAAAAATAAAGCATACCAGTTTTAATTTATTTCTTCTTTTTTTTCTCTTGTTAGAGATGATAGATTCAGAGGAATACTGTGATCATTATCAAATGTCCTGATGAAGGTCAAATAAACTATGTCCTTTGCCATATCCTTTTGGACAAAATGGAGAGATGTGGGCTTGATAATAGTACAGTTAAATTAGTTGAAGACTGGCTGACTGACCCTAAGAGTGATGACAGAGCAGCTAGGTAGTGTAATGGATTGGAGTTCTGGGTCTGGAGTCAGAAGATGTGAGTTCAAATGTGACTTCAGATACTTACTCTCTGTGTGATTTTGGGAAAGTCACTTAACCTTACTTCAGTTTCCTCAACTGTAAAATGATATGGAGAAGGAAACGGCCAACTACTTCCAGCGCCTTTGCCAAGAAAAGCCCAAATAAGGTCATGAAGAGTTAGAGTTAAAGTGACTGAACAACAACAAAGAATGGTGATTAAGGGGTTAATCCCAATCTGGAGAAATGTTTCTGATGAGCTTCATTCTTGAACTTTTTTGATTTAGAATTGTAATGACTGACTTGGGTAAGGTAGATTTGGCAGGCTTACCAAACTGGCAAGTAGTAGGGGAGATGGCTACAGAATTGGATGAGGCAGATGGAATTTTAAAAAAATTGACAGGTTGAAAAAATGGAATAGCATAAATGAAGAATTGTGCTTGGTTTCCAAAACTAACTGCAGAAACAGTATGGAAAGACATAACTAGGTAGCAGTTCATGTAAAAAGACAAATTGTTCTAGAAGACTGCAAACACAAAATAAGTTGACTATAATGTAGCAGCCAAAAAATATAATGCAATCCTAGGCAGTATTAATAAAAGCCTCAGATTAGGGACTGATAGTACCACTATACATTTCTTCCTTCAGAATACATTCAGAGCAGCAGTTCTTCCTTTTTTTGTCAGAGATCCTACTGGAAGGCTAAGGAAGCCTATGAACCCCTTCTCAGAATGTTTTTAAAACCATAAAATAAAATATAAAAGATTTGAAAAGAAACCATCTGTATTTGGATAATTATCCAAATATATATTTAAAAAAAAAACAAATTCATGGACCTAGATAAGAACCCTTCAGTTCTATCCATAGAAAGGGCAACAGGATTAGGGAACCAACATGGAGTTGTAATATATGATAATTATATAAAAGAATCAAAGTCTAAATTGGTGTATGTGTGTGTGGGGTGTTCTGGAGGTTGGGGATAGATGTATGAGGCTCTGAAGTATGGAATGAGATATAGATTTATTCTATTTGACCCTGAGGGTGTGAAACTGAGGTCAATAGATAGAAATTACTCAGAGGTATATTTCAGCTTAACATACTGAAAAATTTCCCTAGATTACAATAGTCCAGAAGTCTTGGCTACCATTGAAGATTATAGCAGAATTAAAAAATGAATGTGAGTACACTCAGGACAAGCATGCAAAAAGCAAGGAAGGAGTTAAACTGGATGCTACATAACTATGGTAACAGATGTAGCTAATTTAGGAGGCAAATGAACATGTTGAAAATATCAGAAGTGTGGTGTTAAAGAGTGAAGGAGGATAAATTCTAAATAAAGGGATGCTGAGATAATTAGCATTAATACTTAACCATCTGATACCAAAAAAGGATAAGAGTAACTTCTCCCACCCCTACCATTCTTGGTTCATATAATCATAGCATTGTAGATCAAAGGATTTAGAGTTGGAAAAGATCTAAGATAGTTCATTATTCTCATTTTCAAGATGAGAAAACTTGAGCCCCAGAGAGGAAAAGGAACACACCCAGGGTGTGAACACACATACATGGGGGGGGGGGGGGCTAGTTGCAGAACAGGGATTCATAGAAGAGAATCACAAAATTGAAAAGTCTCTCAAGGCTTATGTAGTCCAACATGTACCTGAGAAAGAATCCTGCCTTGACCTCTTGTCAAAATATCCTTAATAAAGGTCACTTTGTCTCCACTGATAGTCATTATCTCAGAGAAGTCCATTTAATTCTTGGACAGTTTCAGTTCTTAGGAAGTTTATCTTTAGTTTGAGCTATTCTGCCTTTTTTTAAGTTTCCACTATCAGATCTCATTCTGCCTTCTGGGATCAAACAGAATACCTCTTAAAAACAAACATTCATAATCTTGGTTCCATTAACTATAATTAGTTTCATAATCTATGTATTTTCTTTTATGCATTTAAAAACATTCTCTAAAGAGGTCCATGTTATCACACACACACACACACACACACACACACACACACACACACACCCCAAAAGGTTAAGCCCAATTTCTAAACCCTTTTACACAAGCTAACCCTTCAAATAATTGAAGACAGAACCCCCTGTCTCCAGCTCCCACTCGAGATTATTTCTCCAGGCTAAACTATCCCTAGTTCCTTTAATTGGTTCTCATGTTATATAGATTTGATCCACCTCTCCACTGAATAATCCCCAGTTTGTTAATGTCTCTGCTAAAATGTGGCACTCCAAATTGAACATAATATTTCAGTTACGTTTTGATCAGGACCGTATAGTGGAACTATTATGTCCTTCATTATGCTTTTATTAAAATTCAGACCAGGGTCCTTTTATCTTTCTTAGCTGTCACATTATAGGGCCAGCTCACCATGCTCAACCTGAAGATTAGAAATAATAAAAATCAAGGAAGTACCCCATAAGTCCCTGTCAAAAATAGAAAACTGACAGGGAGAAATTTTATCACATTGGCAGAGCATGAATTGAAAAGCCACCTTTATGATACTTTACATAGGGATAAGTCAGAGAGCTAAACTATAATATACTCTTGCAGATCATATAGGTTGACCTTTCTTTTTTTTTTCATTTAGAGAAACCAAGACCCAGAGATTGGGAAGTGACTTGTACAAAGTCACCTATATTGTAAGCAGAAAACAAACATACTAAATAAAATTCAGGACAACTAGAGCCGATAATTCTCATTTCAGTGCATTCTCATATCAGATTTGGTGACAAATGAAAAATGGTTACTGTCTGTGAGAAGATCCTTTGTGTCAGGGACAGTGCATATTATCTGTGGAGAAAGGATTTGGTTTTGTTTCTATCATGCAACCTGTTATTAAATGTTAAACTTTTTTTAATTTCAAAAGAATCTTAAGGAGGATTATGCACCCTTTTACACTTTTTTTTTTAGGTTTTTACCAGGCAATGGGGTTAAGTGGCTTGCCTAAGGCCACACAGCTAGATAATTCTTAAGTGTCTGAGGATGGATTTGAACTCAGGTACTCCTGACTCCAGGGCCAGTGTTCCATCCACTGCGCCACCTAACCACCCCTCCTTTTACACTTTTAATACTTCTAGAACAAATGTTTCAAAAACAGGTGAAGAAAGATATAAAAATCAAATAGGAATGCAGAGTCTTTTAGTCAGTTGCTGAATTAAATATTCAAGCCCTCACACTTCCCTGGGAATGCTCTGATATTCTGCAGGCAAGTGTGAATACAGTTAAGCTATTTTTAAAAGAACTACAAACACCAAAAGATGGAACATCCAAGGATCAGTTAAAAGCATTTGAGTCTTCATTTGTTTTAAAATAAAAAATATATTCAATATAGACTTTTAACCAACTTTGGAGTAACAGTGAAGTTATATGAGTGTAATAGTATCTATAATTGAGACTGCTTTGAGAAAGACAACTAAAAGGGAGGAAGGAGTTGCTTGCTCCCTGAATGGGATCCCTGAAGGAGGATATAAATATAAAGCCTTATATTTGGGGGGCAGCTAGGTGGCACAGTGGATAGAGTACTGGCCCTGGAGTCAAGGAGGACCTGAGTTCAAATATGACCTCAGACACTTAAGAATTACCTAGCTGTGTGGCCTTGGTCAAGTCACTTAACCCCATTGCCTTGCAAAACCAAAACAAAACAAAACCTTATATTAGGTCCAAAACTGAACTTGACATGTCCAAAGTGGAGGGTGGCTAGACTACAGTACCTATGAAAAGGATAAAGTTTTTTGGTGGATATAAGTTCAATATGAATAGCAATGTCAAAAGCATCTAAGAAAGCTAATGCATTCTTAAACTGAATAGAAAAACATAGTGTCTAGGACCAGGAAGTACAAATTCCATTGTATTCTGTTACAATCAGACTGTAACTGTAGTTGTCAGCTAGTGGTACAGTGGATAAAGGGCTGTGTCTGGAGAACTGAGTTCAAATTCAGTGTCAGACATTGACTACAAGTCATATAGCCTCTGCTTGTCTCAATTTTCTCAACTGTAAGATAGGGATGATAATAATAGCACTAACTTCACAAGAATATTGTAAGGATCAAATGAGATAATGTTTGCAAAAAAAAATGCTTAGTACATAGCAGGAGATATAGTCCCTTCTTTTCCACTGTAGCTCTTCATGAAAAGAATCTTATTTTTAGAACACTTGTGGGGGATTGTAGCTGGAATTTTCATTCAAATATGGATTGAATTAGATGGCTTTTGAAGTCCATTCCAATTCCAAAATTCTATGATTCTGTTTTTAAGGAACATTTATTGTAATAATTTACAAAAGCAATTTCATCTATTTTTTCTACTTCCCTTTCAAATCTCAAATTAGCTCATCTCTGAACCCATTCCCAGTCCCATTTAGGTACTTATGATCAACTAGACTATGGTAAGAATTTCCCAATAGATCTTCCTTCCTTCTAACTTCCCTACTTTATTCTTCATGTCTCCATCAGGTTAATCTTTCTTATAACAGATCTGATCACAGAGCTCCTTTACCCAAAACCCTCTAATGACTCTCTGTTGTCTACTAAAAAACCATCTAACTTTCTCAGTATTATACAAGGTCCAATAAATATGATATCTCCATTTTTCATATTTTAATTATGTCATATAATTTTCATTCCACCAAAACATTCTGATTGTCATTCTCTATATATGTTCTAGGCCTTCCCATGTTTTTGCATTAATTGTTCTTTGTGTCTAGAAAACTGTCAACCACCCTACTCCCTTTATCTAATCATATGTCCTTCCTTTTAAATTCTAACTCCTGTGCCAACCAGGAAATCTTCCCGGATGCCCTCTTCCAACCAGAGATAATTTCCTTTTCCCCACAGACTTCACATTTTACATTGTTTGCACTTCTCATGTATTTATGCTCTGAATTTTGATTGCATGTGTATATGTCATAGATTACATGTTCCTGGGGGCTAATTACTGTTGTGACTTAAAAAGTGTCTTTAAGATGATTTTTACATCTGCCCTTGAAAGCTTCAGCATTGTATTCACTCAAAAAAGAAACACAAACTGGGATCCCTAAGGATGTCTAATGGACATCTTAAGAATAGATAATTATAATAATAAATTACACAATATTGTAAAATGATATGAAGAGGTTTTCTAATGTCTACTTTTGGAGAGGGTGGGGGATGGAGGGAGGCAATCTCATATTCAGATCAAGGGACTGTGACTGCAACCAGACTACTGGGAAGTCTGAAGGTATGATTTTTAAGTATAATAGCTGAGTCTGACCCAAAGTAAGGCAGTTTAAAAACTTTCCACATAATCTTCAAATGGGGAGAAAAAAATCCCTCTTAACTTGTTACTGAATATAAGAGAAAATGAGTTGAAAAATCCATATTGCCTATAAGAATCAAAAGAACTAAATTTCAAAAACTAAAATAGAGCAAAAATGACAATTTAGCCACAGACAACTGAAACAAATCCATAGGATGATAGATTCAGAGATATGAGAACTTCGAAACCAAATAATGCAACATATTCATAATAAGTGATTTCACCCCAGGTCATACAGGTAGTAAATTGCAGAACTAGAATTTGAACCCATTTTCTCTGTCTCCAAATTACTAATCTTTCTATCATAATATTGCCCTACATTGTTTCACAATTTACAAGGGACTCTGTTAAAGATATAGATGGCAAATTCATGAAATTTGCCGATGACACAAAAATAGGACAGATAGCTAACTCATTGGATGAGTCAGAATCCAAAAATATCTCAACAAGCTATAATATTATACCAAAACTAAGGAGATTAAATTTAATGTCAACAAATCAGAAGTCTTTTATTGGATTTAAAAAATTTCTGACTCTAAATACCTATGTTTATTAGGGAGTGTGGAGGTAATCCTAGGTTCTCAAAGTTTGGACTAATGGAATCTGAACTCTCAAGTTTCCAACAAATGTTCTAGCAATGGCTTTCTCTCTTATTGTCCAAGAAACATCCTTAATAAGTATAGAAAGGATTATAATTGGAAGAGTTGGCCACTAGGCAATTATTTCTCTTGATCCAAGCCACTCATGAACAGACTAATTCATGGAAGGGTCATGATCTCTACAGGTAGTCACAGAAATCACACATATACTGAAGAATTAAGATATTTATATAATTTTTAGGAGACATCACATCTTTCCCTTTCATTCCATATAAATGGCTAAAACCCTAGTTCAGGCTCTCATCACCTCTTACTTGGATTATTTATAACAGCCTCCTAGTTGAACACTTGGCTTCCATCCAAAACTGTCAAAATAACCTTCCTAAGGCATGTCTGACAATGTTACTGCCCCAATTGAGAAAATTTTCTTGATTCTCTATTAATTCTAGAATAACAATAGAAATAGTAATAGGTAGCATTTATATACTATTTTAAGGACTTTGCAATGTTCTTTAGAAATATTATCTCATTTTAATCCTCATAAAAACCCTGGGAGATTGGTGCTTTTATTATCTTAATTTTACAGATCAAAAAATCAAGGACAACTGAGGTTAAATGACTTGTACAGGGTTATACAGCTAGTAAGTTTCTGAAACTGAACTTAAACTCATCTCCCTGACTCTAGGTACCTCACTCCAGGTACATCCACCATCACAAAATAAGTCAAAAAGTCTCAAAAGAAGGATGAAAGGGGAATGTGGTGAAATAATATTATGTCGTATAATTTTCATTCCACCAAAATGTTTTGCTTGTCATTCCCTATATATGTTCTAGGCATTCCCATGTTTTTGCATTAATTGTTCTTTGTGTCTAGAAAACTGTCAACCACCCTACTCCCTTTATCTACTCATATGTCCTTCCTCAGTTATAAGTATAAAGATGATAATGTATGGACTGAGAAGCTGTTGCCCTGAGAAATTATGAGAAAATATCCTCAGAAACCTGCTTAGGAGACAAGACATCATACAAAATGAAATATAACCAGCATCCTCTTTTCTTCTTCAACTTAAAAAAAGTTTTCTAATTATCTAATGAAAAAATGAAATTAAAATACAAACAGCCAGAGTTGAAAATTTTTTAAAACTTTAAGAGTTTAGGGAAATGGAAAAATTATATTAATTTATGACTAATGACGTGGTTCATTAGACAAACAATGAGTAAAACCCCCAAAATTGAACTAACCTTCAAGCAAGATTGGTTTATAAAAGTCTCCACATTAATTGCTAACTTGTAAAACGTTACAAAGGTGACCTCTGAAAGATGTAAGTGAATTTACCAGATGAAAGAATATGAATCAGAGAATTTAGGATCCTAGGATCAAAAGACAGAAAGTACTTCAGAGGTTCCTTTCACAAGTGGGAAAACTGAGGTCCAGGGAAATAAAGTGACTTGTCCAAGTCACTCAGATGATAAGCAATAGATTTGGGGTTTGAAACCTTTACTATAACTTTAAATCTAACACACTGATTCCTTAAGTGGCTTGCCCAGGGTCAATACAATCATGCAAATTAAATTGATTATATCATGATTCTTATTTGCTCAAAGAACTGGTAGGAGAATGAGGAGGAAATTTGAGGAAGAGACTTTTTTCCCCACAAGTTTGAGTGAAGATGAATGAACATTTGAATTTGGTGATATGAGTTCTTTTGCTAGGTTATAGCCCCATGATAGATGTTTATAGATGTTTATCAGCACCATTCATTAGCTGCTGGCATGGATACTGGCATTCAATGGACAGAAAACAATGATAGTTTTAAATATGAGAGGAAATTTGCCATTTATTTGGCAGAACATCATGTTGAATCATTTGTTCTCTTTTCTTAGAATTTAGAGTTTGAAATAATATTAGAAATCAAGTATTCTGGGGCAGCTAGGTGGCGCAGTGGAGTCAGGAGTACCTGAGTACAAATCTGGCCTCAGACACTTAATAATTGCCTAGCTGTGTGACCTTGGGCAAGTCACTTAGCCCCATTGCTTTGCAAAAACAAAAAACAAAAACAAACCCAAACAAACAAAACAGAGAGATCAAGTATTCTAAATCTTTCCTTTTAAAAAGGAAAAAAAAAAAAACTAAGACCCCAAAGGTGAAGAAAGACATTTGACCAGTGACATAAAAGTAATAAGCAACAAAGTTGGGTTTGAGATCCAGGTCCTCTTTCCCTAAATCCACTGCTCTTAACCTGAGAACCAAGGTCACTTCTTTGTCAGAATCTGGGCCCTGGCCTTTCTCTCATTTTTTGTTGATAAATTGAAGCATGTGGGTATGTGGTCCAATATAGATGAATAGAAACTACTGCAACCATTCAATCATTCCTCATTTCCTTCTGGCAATAAATCCTGCTTTTAGCCAATATCCACATGAAGTTCTCATTTGCTTAACATATTAAAGACAACCCTGAAGGGGAAAAAGTTCCAGAAAATTATTGAAGGGGGTATAGGAACAAAGAATTTCAGTTTCAAATGCTTTGCCTTAATGAAATGGTATGTGTTGTATGTATGTATTTATGTATGTATGTGTATGTGTTCAACTGTTTACTGAGTTAATGTGAGAGACTTACAAATTTATTTAGATTTAGAGTTGTAAGGGACCTTAGAGATTCTCCCTCACCTTTCCTCTCTTCCCTCTCCAGTGTTTTACAGAGTATTCAAAGGAAGCAAGTGGAAGTGAATTGTCCAATGTCACAGATTAAAGAATGGAGTGAGGGTTGGAACTCAGGAAATCTGACACCAAATTTAGAACTCTTTCTACCAGGCCATTCTACTCCTTTGTGCCTCTGCCTTCCAGTATGACCATGCCCATCTGGCACTTTGGTACATATAGCGTGGGTTAGTTTAATAAGAATTTCCCTTCTACCACCAACTGAGAACCTGGCATTGAAGAAATAAGAGCTTTGATTGGCTATTTCTTAGTTTTTTGTTTTGTTTTATTTTTTAAACTAGGGATTGCAGAATGGAAAAAAATGGAACTTGAAATCAGTTTTCTAACAATTTTCTAACAATTACTAACTGTGTGACAAGGGAAGTGCTATTTGATCTTTCCTTAGTTCCTTCATTTGTAA
Source organism: Macrotis lagotis (assembly GCF_037893015.1). Classification (NCBI taxonomy): domain Eukaryota; kingdom Metazoa; phylum Chordata; class Mammalia; order Peramelemorphia; family Peramelidae; genus Macrotis; species Macrotis lagotis. The sequence goes on from NC_133658.1 coordinate 131,287,475, forward strand.
AATGGGTGTAGCAATGCAGACACTATCTGCCTCATAGAATTGAGAGAACGATGCTTTGCAAGCCTTAAAACACTTGTTAGGTGAGTGGCATAGCTATGAAGGAGATAATTGAGAGGATTAGACAAATCAAGGGATGAGAGGTTTGAGTAAAATGTTAAAATAGGAGACTTTGAGCAACCAGAAAACAATATAAGAGCACTGAACTCTGGAAGACACTAGGGGTGGAGGGACTAGAAAAGGATATTCAATGGGCACAAAATAAACTTCAAAATCTTGTGCGACCCTGGTGGCTCCCCTCAAAATGAAGCAAGTAAATGGACTAAGTAATCTCTGAGATCTGTTTCAGTTTCAAATACTATGAAGCTATGAACCAGTCTCTCAGGTGTGCTATAGGATCCTTGGTGATTAGAGTTAGCACTGACCTCAAAGCCAGGAAAAGCTCTGGTCAGGTCTTGGCAGCATGACTTGGGCAAATCACTTAACCTAGTGTTCTATGTCACTTTCTAAAACAGTAAGTGGTGGAAGAGATGCTGATTTGCTCCAGAAGATAGTGCCTTTTCATCTTGGAATTCCCTGTACAGATAAAACTACAGATCTCTATCCTTATGATAACAGCATTTATATCTACCTTAAGACCTAACAGAGAAGTTTTTTAGAATCACAGAATCTCAGACAGTAACTTAACCAACCCATGCTTGAACAACAATACACCTTACTTTGTCCCCAATAGCTAAAATATTTTAATACATTTCTAACAGAGATTATAATGATACATTCAAAAAGTGTTCATTAATCTCATGTTGAATTTATATCAGATATGCATAGATGGGTTCAACATTGAGAAAATAGCATAGTTAATCCTTTATCCATCTTTTGTCCGAAGATCTAAAATGAATGGAAACCTTCCAAGGCACTCAGTACCACTTGTAAATAGTTCTAATTATTAGGAAGTTTTTCCTTAGAGGCTAAGTCTGTTTCTTTGCAGTTTCACTGATTGCTTCTAATTTCCTGGATCCAACCAGAGGAAGTCAAATCCCACCTTCAATTCTTCAGACACTTGATGGCAGCTATCAATTCCCTCCCTACGCCTTCTTGCCTGCAGATTAAATCATATCCAGATTCCTTCAACTGATTGTCACATGGCAAACAGTGAGAACTTAACAAATAGTTGTTGAAGAATAAATTATTGCATTTAAAACAGATTTCCACACCCTTATCTTCCCTCTTTCAAAACTCTTTTTATTAGTTCACTAAAAACAGAAAGAAAAGGAAAGAAAAGCATAAGCAATACTTAAGAAACATCTGTGTTCCTGAATCAAGATAATCTTTTCTTTTACTTAAATCCCTCACAAGTGAGAATTTTGCTAAAGCAAACTACACGGTGAGAGAACACTTTTTAATTAATTTTTTCATTGTCTTTCAGAAAGAGTACTTACTTTATCCAGAAGAATTTAGAAATACATTCTATCAGACACTTAAAGATCAACCAAATTACAAAATTATTCCCAACAATAAAAAAGAAGATGCTTTATGAGAAAAACCTAATGTAGATTCCCAAACCAGGGAGCAATAAAGCGGGGGGGGGGGGGGGGGAATCATACAATATTACTAATCATTTCTTTTCCTGATCTGAGATTTCATCTGTGTAGGGAGTCCCCAGCAAGAAAACTCCCTCCATAAATTTTTCTGAAATTTAACATTTCGGAAAGTTACCTAAGCAGAACTTTGATTGTTTTGTTCAATTTCCTATTGTCAGTATGTGTCAGAAGTGGGACTTGAGTTCAGATCTTCAAAACACTTTGGCAGATTTGCAATACATTAAGCTATGCTACTTTTCCATCACTAAAGGATATTGACACAAAATATTTTAACATATTTCCAGCAAAGATTATAATTATATATTCAAAAAATATTCATTAATCTTATGCTGGATTTATACCTGATATGCATAGATGATTCAACATTGAGAAAATAGCATAGTAAATCCTATAAACACAAATTCATAGGATTTTAATAATAGAAATCTCTCTCTCTCTCTCTCTCTCTCTCTCTCTCTCTCTCTCTCTCTCTCTCTCTCTCTCTCTCTCTCTCTCCCAGTGGAAGGTAGGATCTTTGGGGAAAGGGATTATTTGGCTTTTGTGTGAATACCTACTATCTGCTTAGCACTGAACACAATACTAAATATATGGTAGGTCCTTAATAAATGTGGTTTGATTGAACAGATACAGAAAAAACTTTGATAAATAATATCAAATATATATGATTTTTAAAAATACCCTTAAAATATAGAAATACTTTTCAAAAGTTAGCTTTTTAAAACCAAGAACTAGTAGTGTTTGTTTTGGAGGAGCATGAGACATTTTTGCAATGAATTCTGAAGTAAAGTGAGAATGACTCCTTTTTTCATGAATAAAATCAATTTAAGACTAAGAAGAAAGTTAGCAAATGGCAAAATAAAACAAATCACACTGAGTATCTTATACAAGTCTGACACCAAAGATATATAAGAAAGACATAAATTTTTTAAATTAAAATATATTCTTCAATAAAGTAGTGAGAAACATAAACAATTTTAAAAAGAAATATATCAACAACTATGTGAAAAATACTAAAAATCACTAATAATAATTAAAATTCCAGTTAAAACAATTCAAGGATATTATATCATACCTGCCAAGCTGGCAAAGACAAAGGATAAAACTAGTCAATGTTGGAAGGTTATTAGAAGTCAGGTGAAAATCAGACACAATTCATTCTTGTGGGTGTTCAACTTAAAGAATTGTGATTTAATTTAGATGTTGTGAAAATCAATTTGGAACCAGGAGAAAATAAATTACAAAATACAAAAAAAATAAATTACAAAATACAAAAAAACTTCCACTACTTAACATATATATCTCAGAAAGAATGATCTCTCTTTTCCTGAGTCTTATGATACCTAACTCTATTATTTAGTCTTTAGCTGGACTTCCATGCACTCCAAACCTGAGTTCTTTTCCAGTCTATCCCTTTTGGATTGGCTACCCTCTCCCTGTCTTGACCCCTTAGTGAGCCAATCTCCTACTCTACTAAACTGCGCACCTCTATGTCCTATTACTGACACACCCTACCAAACCCCAGCTCTACCAATCACCCTCTTATTCACCTGAGCTTTTGGAACCACAAAACTATTCTGACTGTGTCCACTAAAAATCACATTTGTATTGTAGCCCATATAAATTCTGGGACACCTTCTTCCAACTTTTACTCCTACTGGATGAGTTGAGTATCCAAAGCTTAGCTAGCTACATCTCTCTCATAAAGATAAGACCATTCTTTTCCTTCTAACCCCACTTCAGGATAAATGTTAAGTAGTGGCAGTCATTCAGTCAAAGACTGTAAGCTATTTAGTAATTCTGGGGGACATAAGCCCAGATTAATTTCTAGTCATCTAGTCAGAGACTATAAACTATTTAGTAATTTGGGGGGGACGACATAAATCCAGATTAATTTCCAATTCACAATTCTACAATCAGTATGTTTATGTGTCTGACTTCTCACCATCTTTGCAGTATTGACTAATTTTATCCTTTGACTTTGCTCTCTTAGAAGGTGTTTGGACTTGAGGCGTGGAAGAGGAGGGGTGATTCTCTAATAACTTTGATTCCAGTCTCTATTTACTTTCAGCCAAGATTATCAAATGAGAATCATTTTATCAGCTAGCCTTACTTAGCTAAAGGCAGGGATTGAACCCTGATGAGCCCTGACTCCAAGGTTGGCCCTGTTATTTATGATCCTCTGCATCTTAAAGTGCATTTATTCCATTTTTATTTATAATGCTTATTAATGTATCCATTATATGGAAGATACTGTGCTAGAGGATGTAAGAGGAAAGAGCATAGTCACCGCCTTTAAGGACCATACGGTCTAGTAGGGGAACTAAGATATGACAAATACCTAAAAAAATTAAAATAAAATGAGACAGATATTATTTCTTCTTAGTGGATAAGGAAGGTGTATCTTCCTCTGGTGCAAATAGATGTACCATTAGAACTTGACCTTTAAAGACAACTATGACTGGCAGCAGTGGAGAGAGTTCCAAGTTTGGAGTCAGGAAGACTCATCTTCCCAAGTTCAAATCTGACCTAAGACCTGTGTGACCTTTAGCTATGTGACCCTGGCCAAGTCACCTAACCTAGTTTGCCTTAATTTCATCATCTGTAAAATAAACTAGAGAAGGAAATAGCAAACCATTCCAGTACCTTTACCAAGAAAATACCAAAGTGTGTGTGTGTGTGGGGGGGTCATGAGTAGTCAGACACAATTGATTAACAAGAAAAATGATTGATAGTCAATTGGAACAGCAAATACAGTGCTGGATTTGGAGTCAGGAAGAACTGAGTTCACATCTTGCTTTACACACATAACAACTAGCCCCTAACTCCTAGGGTGGTTGTTAGGATAAAATATTTGTAAATTGCTCTACAAACTTTAAAGTGTTGTATAAATACTGTCTATCATAATTACTGCTACTTAGATAAGTAGAATGCCTTTTGGTGGTATAATGGTAGTTTTTCCACATAAAATGATAATATCTTAATTGTGAATGCTCTGTCATAATCAATGAACTTTTATTAAGTGCCTACTTGGTGCCAGAGACCTGTAAGTTGTTAAAGTCCTTACAACTACAACCACTCTAGTTCCAGATCTTCTTTGGTTGTATTTTCTTGGGTTTGATGTACCCCTGAGGTGGTCTTTTTAGGACTTTAAAATGCCCATCTCTTCTCCACTCCCCCTTATTCCTCATCTCTGATTTGACTCTTCTATTCCTAGGAATCATCTCAAGGTTATCCCTCTGTTTCAGCACTGAAAGTAGAGCTTTTGATGGGGCCCTGACAGATGGAAACTTCCAGTCTTTTTTTTTTTGCATAGATTCATTATGCAGATTAATTCTTAGTCAGAAGTTAATCTGCCCAGTTTTATGGAGGAATAGAAGATTTGGGACTGGAAGAAGCCTTAGAGATTTAGTCCAATCACTTTATTTTGAGCCTTGAGAAAAGAAGTAACTAAATTAGATGTCTGACTTATGAATTCACAAATAACTTGCAGTTTATCCAAGATGTTAATATTTGGAATTATTTTGTGGATACTTATTTTTAATAGTAGTATCCTTTCCCAATCTTTAGTTTCTTGACTTTTCATGATGCCCATTGACTGGTCCCTAAGGTGTATGACTTTGGGCAAGTCATTTAAACTCTATGTTTTACATTAGTAAAAAATCAAAATTAATTAAAAGGAGATGATTGGACTAGTTAAAATAAGGTCTTTTCTAAACTTTATGAATTTTTGAGAGTCTTGTATTCTGCCTAATTGCAAAAGGATTTAATAATTTAGTCATTAGAGAGCAACAAGGAGGGACTGAAAGAGAAATTAACTGGACATCAGAAGATCTGATATCTAGTTCTATTCATATGTGTGTGGCCATAGATGAATCACTTGATATTCCTGGGTCTCAGTTTACTGGGTCTCAGTTTGCTATTTTGTAAAATGAGGGATTGGACCAAATGACCATGACCTCAAAGTTCCCTCCAAGTCTAACAATATATAATTTTACCATCTACAAAATGAGTAGGTCTGCCATATAGAAATTTAATTATTTTGGGGGGGGGGGGGGGATGAGTACTTATTAAAGAAATAGATATCCAGGGGCGGCTAGGTGGTGCAGTGGATAAAGCACCGGCCCTGGAGTCAGGAGTACCTGGGTTCAAATCCGGTCTCAGACACTTAATAATTACCTAGCCGTTGGGCCTTGGGCAAGCCACTTAACCCCATTGCCTTGCAAAAACCTTAAAAATAAAAAAAAATTCAAAAAAGAAATAGATATTCAGAGGGAATATATCATCTCTTCCTTGATGTGATATCTTTTTAGATTGTTCAATATAAACCTATCAGGGTATAACTCCATCTTTTCTATTTAAAATTTTATTAGTCTTCAAAGAAACAACTGCTATGAAAGAACCTAAGTAAAAAATGATTTCTCTCAACTATTTTAGCCATTGAACCAACATCTAAAATAAATTCTAACTTTACAAGACTAGAAACTATATATTGAAATTTTTATCTTGCTCACCCAAGGCATTTTTATAATTAATATTAGGCATAGAGACAGACAATCAGACTTTGACTGTTTCTAACCTAATTAGGCAAGATAATTATTTTGGGTTTTAAGGGGAGGACTGAAGGGGGAAATGGGGGAGGGGAGAAAGATTTATGTGTAGAGGGTTTTCCCATAAAGAAATTATAGTCATAGAATCAAAAAGGTCATTTTTCTTAAGGCTTTGCAAATATGCTTACACACATAAATTTGCTTTGCTTTAATTTACAAATAATCTAAATTGCATTTTTTAGTTTGTATAAAGAAAATATTATTATCTAGTGGTGAGTACAATGAAACTCTGACCCTTTTCTGATTAAGAATGAAAACAGGTGGAATTGTACAAAGGTTACATGTGTGTGTAAATATATATGTATATATATACATATATATATATTTAACCATAAATAAATACTCAATACAAATTTTTTAGATGACAGAAGGAAGATTTTACAAGAATAGAATTTCACAGGGACCTTTGATTTTCATCTCAAGTACTTTCGTTCAGGTCTTTTGAAAAACTGATTCATGTCCCCAAACAATATCAACTCCCAATTAAAATAATCAATTTAAATATGTCCCAGACCTCTAAAAACTCAGTTTTGTCTGCAGAGGACTCTAAAGTATTGAAACATGAAGATAGCCAAACTTGACTTCTCTGAAGTGGTGGTCTTTTTGCAAAAGCCTCTTGGCCAAGTAGAATCATGACCCCCTCCATTGGGGTTACTCAGAAAACATTCATATGCCAATTTAGTGCATTGAAATTCAATTTATATTATCTACAGAGCAATTTTGAGACAGTGAAACCTTTACAGTGCAGACCACAAGTGGAGTCGGAGAAAAGAGATGAAGCAGATGGCCACTGATCATGTGTCAGAAATGAAGGATAGTCCCTTTTTTTTTATTTTGTATGATGGCTTTTTTTTCCTTTCTCCTTGGAGGGGTGGGGTGTTGACTGGGCGGGTAGGGACTTGGACAAGGGAGGAAGAAAGAAAACAAGACAATAGGATAGACGGAAGACTATATGGCAAACATCCTTAAGAAGGCCACACCAGGTACATTGCTCATTGGCTTCAAAACAAGATTATACTTGTCCTTGCCTCACAGATGTACCAAAGGGAACAAATGAAAGGGGAGGAAGGAGGAGGAGGAAGGGGTGGAAGAAGAGGGAGAAGAAGAAAAAAAGGGGGAGAAAGAGCAGCAAGCTCAAGAATAAACAAAAATGACATGACTTTCACAGGTACTGACCGCTGAGTAATTGATACTTGAAAAATGAAAACCCCCCTAGAAGACAATTATATGCCAGTCTCTCTTAATATTTTCAGTTTTTAGCTCACCCTGCCCCTCATCTGTGAAATAGCTGCAAAGCATGTTTCTGTGTATGTTGCTACCAAGCGCACAGGAGGTAACCCCCAAGAGTAAATTATGCAGAAACCTTGAAGCCACAAGCCAGACTGAACACAAATTTTTACCCTCTAAAAGGTGGGGGAGGGCAGAAGGAAAAAAACCCCCCACAGTCTTTTCTTTAAAAAAAAAAACACAACACAATTCACCTGTAATTGAGATAAACCTATATGAAAATGAATATTCATTCACCTTCTGCAATAGTAAAATTACTTATTACTGTTTTATGCAGACTAGTCTAGGAGATTATACTCCAGAGACGTTCATTTCACAGGGCCACGGAATTAGACTGTCATCAATCTTTTGGTATTTCTGTGATACGAATAGACACAAAACACCATGACAGTGAAAAATACATCGCAAAAATTTTTTTAAAACATCAGATGTCCACATATAGAAGCATATCATCTGCCTAATAATATACCACAGATTTTCAAATAACATTCAAAAGAAATGAATGTACAGACTTAGCCATTTCCACACCCACGACTGCCTTACCTCCTTAGAGCATCTTAGCCATAACTGATCCGCTGTGGCCAATTTTTAGATCTGAAGTCCACCCAGCTAATCTGCAGAGGATCCTTTTGCATCCATCCTCAGCCTCACTCTTGCCTGCCCACACCTGGCTGGCAGTGCCCTCCCCAGGACACAGCCTCTTCACTTTAAGGATAATTAAAGACCAGAGGCTGCTGCTGTATGACAAAGGTTTTCTTCCCAGTCCCCTCCCTTATAGCCCTGCGATCAAAATTAAATCCATCTCCCGCATGAGGCTTCAGAGGAATGAGAGTGCTTTACTGGTTGCCTATACTGACAAAGAGAAGGACCCCCCCCCCCCAATGCATCCAGAGCCCCCTCTAGTGGGCCATAGCCCCCAATGCAGCTCCAGAAGAAACCTTGCTGCAATCCCCACCTACTCTCTGTTGCGGCAGTCAGGAAGATGATGCAACAGACCAGATTTGATGTCATAGACTGTTGGAGCTGGAAGAGGCCAGAGAGATGCGCTAGTAGGAGTCTTTTGCAAGAAAAGACATGGGGTCCAAGGGAAGTGATTGGAAATCTAGAAACAAATTAGTGGCAAAACAATTTTTAAGAACTTTTCAGATTCCATCCAATCCAGGTATTTTTTTTTAAATGACCATTAACCAATATTGTCCATTTGCACTGGGAGGAGGTAGGGTAGGAATCTTAAATTTGAACTTAGTTAACAGAGGCAATATGATGTGGTGAAATGTAAGGGAATTCTACTTATGAGTTGTTCTATTAAGCAAGTCACTTTCCTCCCTGAGTCTTTATTTTTATCACTCATAAAAATAAAAATTGATGTGAAGAAATTGCTTTGTAAACCTTAAAATACTATACAAAATCTTCTTCCTGTGTACTTGATCCTATCTCCTTCCATCTCCTTAAGAATTAATTATTCTAGGACAGTTAGGTGGTACAGTGGATAGAGCATCTGCCTTGGAGTCAGGAGGACCTGAGTTCAAACTTGACCTCAGACACTTAATAATTACCTAGCTGTGAGACTTTGGGCAAGTCACTTAACCCCATTGCCTTGCAGAAACAAAAGACCAAAAAAAAAGAATTAATTATTCTTCCTTTATCATAATTTTTCATTTCTCTCTCTCTACTTTAATATATTTTGAATGAAAATATGTTGTTTCACTACATCCTTTAAAAAATATTGCCACATCCTTTAATCTTTTTGTTTGTTTGTTTTTGCAAGGCAATGGGGTTAAGTGATTTGCCCAAGGTCACGCAGTTAGGTAATTATTTAGTGTCTGAGGCCGAATTTCAACTCAGGTCCTCCTGACTCAAGGGCCCGTGCTCTATCCACGGTGCCATCTACTTGCTCCTGCATCCTTTAATCTTAGTAAGCCTCTTAGTATATCATATTGCATCTTACCATCTTAGCAAACTGAATTTGCCATCTTTTTACTAGAAAGTTATCTATGTAGGGGAGCTAGGTGGTACAGTGGATAGAGCACGGGCCCTGGAGTCAGGAGGACCTGAGTTCAAATCCGGTCTCAGACACTAAATAATTACTTAGCTGTGTGGCCTTGGGCAAGCCACTTAACCCCATTTACCTTGCAAAAAAAAAAACCTAAAAAAAAAAGGATGACTCTAAAGAATTCTTATGGGGGCAGTTAGGTGGCATAGTGGATAGAGCATTGGCTCTGGAATCAGGAGGATCTAAGTTCAAATTTGACCTTGGACACTTAATATTTACTTAGCTGTGTGACCTGAGTCAAGCCACCTAACCTCATTGCCCAGGAAAAACCTAAATAAATAAATAAATAAATAAATAAGAATTCTTATCAGTCCTTATTGTTATAGAATCACAGAATTTTAGAGTTGGAAGGGACCCCAAAAACTATTTAATCTAACCTACATCTGAAAAAGAATCTCTGCAGTACACCTGACAAACGGTTATCAAAATTCTCCTTGAAGATAAAATCCATTAATCCTCCATTAGGCAACCCATGATATTTTGGATGGTTCTAATAGTTAGTTTTCCTCATATCCAACCTAAATTTGTCTCTACAGTTTCTACCTATTGATTGCTATTGGTTCCTCCATTATTCTTATTTCTGTAAGATTATTCTATATTCTCTTATTATTCCCCCTCCAAACTTTCCCAAACACAAAGTTTAATTTTTCTTTAACTTTCCTGCAGCTTTTGATATTATTGCCTATCCCTCCCCTTCTTCCCTGGCTTCTATGACACTACTTTCTCTTTGTGCTACATGAATTTTCCTCATTCTCTTTTGCTGACTCCATATCAGCTGCTTGATCTTTTTTTCTATACTCTCTCCCTAAATGATTTCATTAGATCCTATGAGTTCAATTATCACTTCTATGATCGAATCTCTACCTCTAATTCCAATCTCTCTTAAAATCCAACCCTAAATTTCCAACTCTCTGCTAGACATTTCCACCAGCATTTCAAATTCAGCATGTTCTAAGCAGAACTCTATCCTTTCTTCTATAGCTACTCAAACCTACTTTGCCTTCAAACTTCACAATTTCTGTTTGTTTCCATCATCCTCCAGTAATCTGTTTTTTTTTGCCCTATGACCTCTATCTATTCAGTTGCCAAGCCTTATCCATTCTACTTCCACATCTCTTGTAACCTTTCCTTTCTCTCTTCTAATGTGATTGCCACCCTAGTTCATAGTCTCTCACCAAGACTATTGGTATAGCTACCCTCTGTTTCCATCTTGTCCTCTCTCCAATCTTCCCCCAAACAGCTGGTAAAATAATAATCCTAAAGTGCAAGGTTGACCCTCTCACTCCACCCCCCCCCAAAAAAAAAACCTTGACAAGGCTCCCAGTTGCTTCTGGCATTGAATATAAATTCATCAACCTAACATTTTAAGCCTTCAGCAATATTCTTCCAATTTACCTTTTCAACATCATTCATATTATTTTACTTCATAGAATGTACCTTATAGGCAAATGGATCATTATTTTTTTCTCTAACTTGATATTCCACTAGAGGTGGTTCATTTGCACAGGCTTTCTCAATTGCCTGGAATCTCAACCATCAGAATATTCCTCTTCTTTCAAAGTTTAGTTCATCTGCCACCTATTTTTTGCCTTTGTAGTTTCAGTAACAACAATTAATATTTTATAGTATTTAAAGCTGGCAAATGTATATTATGTGTGTATATATGTATACATGTATATGTGTATATATATTATATATATATAAAATATATATACACACATATCCTTATTCAAGTCTCTCAACAGCCCTATAAGGTAAGATGCTACTGTTATGCCATTTGAAAGATAGACACTGAGTATGGGAGAGGTTAAGTGACTTGCCCAGGATTACAAGGCTAGCAAATTTCTGAAGCTTTATTCAAATTCAAATTTTTCTACTTAAATCAAGTTCAGCTCTAGATTGTTTTCACTGCTATCACAAAAGAGGGGTGGGAGTGGAGGATACTCAGTTGGGCTGTGGGAACAGGAAGGCAACTGCTGCCAATCAGCTTCTCTCCCACTTTGAGAATGCCTGCTGGCAGGAGATAAAAGCTGGGAAACCCAGAATCAGTAGGTGGATGCTCTAAATTGGCCTTATACTGTGGCTGCAGAGATGAGTTGTTGACAGAAGAGGAATAGGAGAAATAGTAGAGAACTCTTTGTGGAAGAGCATTACAGCTGGGGATTAGGGATTTAGTGTTTCTCAAATGGTTTATCCTGGGTCCAGTGAGAAGATCTGAGCACTGAGCAGTGATTTGAAATACCAGGGACTATAGATACAGAAAATATCAAATGGCAACTATGATTCTGAGTCACTATGTCAGACATCACTATATCCTTGGCCGTACCTGCCACACTCTTCAGTAAAATTATTTAGGGCGTGCTTCCTGGAATGAGGACATTTAAACTTGGAGAGTTTACCTTGGTCTCTAAAAAGATCATAGGATCAAAGGTCGTCTAGTCCAATCTCATGTTACAGATGAGGAAACAAATTCTGAGAGGTTATTCATTTTAGATTACACAGGTAGTAAGTAGCAGAGCCTTATTAAATGTAGGTTCTTGGGCTCCAAATCCAACACTCTTTCCATTGAACTGCTGTTTTTTTTTTTATTATAAAATGGTGCTGCAATTTAGAAGTTAAAAAAAGTCTTTGACTTAATCCTACCCTTATATTTTTAATTAAATTGTTTAAGGACCCAACCTGGGACAGTTAGATGACACAGTATTCCACTGGACTTGGATTCAGAAAGACATCCTTATAAGTTCAAATTCAGCCTCAAACATTTACTATGTGATCCTGGATTTGTTATTTAACATTTGCCTCAATTTCCTCATCTGTAAAATGAGTTGGAGAAGAAAATGGGAAATCATGCCAATATGTTTGTCAAGATAATTCCCAAATGAGGTCCTAAAGAGTCAGATACAAGTGAAACAACTAAACAACAAAATTAAGGACCCTGTCATTTAAAAACAAAAATAATCAAATAAAAAAGCATTTAGGATGCAGATAAAGTAGAAATTCATTTAGAATATGTTTTAGGGAACAAAATCTGTAATTTCTGCTTAACTTGTAGAGATGATTTTGAGTTAAGAACTCCATTTCTTTTATAATGGCTAAAACACCTGGCTGAGGACTGGCTACATAACAAGTCCTGTTTAACCATTTGCTGAATTGAATTATGTTTGGGGAAACAAAACCTGACCTATAATCTACCCATATAATAATAAGCCTTACATTGTAATTATAAGGTTTGAACCTAAAGATGAGCTATGTCAAGTCCTTCCTTTTATAGTTGACAAAACTATGACAAAGAGAGAAGTAATTTTCCCAGAGTCACACAGATAGTTTAGTGACTGAGACTAGAAGCCAGATCAGTCTTTAGCGCAATGCTCTATACACACTACCAATGTTCATGATAGAATGGAAGCTCCAGAGAACTTAGTACCTTTCCTCTATTAAACAGTCTAAACAAGTCCTCTGATATTCTTGGATTCTTAATAGTGACAGAGACCTTCAGCTCATCTAGTCCAAACTGCAATCAACTTAAACATCATCTTATCTTGATATAAAATATTAACTTATCATATTTAACCTGAGTCCCAAAGACTATTAGTATGGGGCTCTCTGCTCATTGGTAGTGTTCAACGACCCACACCTGAGGGAGGAGCAGGATAAGATTGGAAAGAGCAGGAAAGAGAGGAGTCTCTAGTCTTTTTCAAGTTTTTTTCTGTCTCTTCAAGCCTCTAGCCTATTTTGGGGTGCTTTCGGCTCCAGGTTTCTAGAGAAAAGATGGATGATGTCAACTCCATTTCAAGTTAATAGAGAATAAGACTCTAGGAAGAAGTTGACAAGAGAGGAGCTGTCAGGCTCCATCATGCCATTATCTCCAGTTTATTACACTAGAGATTTAAGGGAATTTCCTCCAGGATGCTGACTCCAGGGCCTCATTGGGAAAGCTCCCTGACTCTGTGTTGTCTGATATATATTTTCCTATTTATACTTTCTCTGATTTCTGTTTGGTTATTGATTTGCATAAATGAGTTTCTTTGCTATGCATGTTCATTGTGAAATTTGTACTTGGGGGAATGAAGTTAGACCTTGGATATAAAGCTTGAGGCTCCATTTTCCCAATAAAGAATAATGATCAGAAGTTAAGACTGATCCTCAAAATTATATCCCCAAACTAATAACATTTAAGAAACAAGTTAGATGTAATTCTAGCCTTGAACCCCATCTTTTCAAAGAAAACAGATACTACTAAGCTTCTAGACCCAACTTCCTTCTTTCCCTACTGGCAAGAATTAAAGCCTCCATTGGAGAAGAATGGCAGGAGAAGAGGCATAAATTAATCTGAGGATGGAAAAACTACAGCAATACAAAAACAAAACACACCACTTCAGATTAATTCATAGAAAAAAATTTAGTTCATTTTATTCTTGCTCTAGCTATTAGATTTCAGAAGCTAAAGCAAAATTTTTCATACAGTCCCCACATACTGTACCTATAATATCAGAGACAGATGTTTGGTATTATAAAAAAAATTAAAACAGGGGGCAGCTAGGTGGCACAGTGGATAGAGCACTGACCTTGGAGTCAGGAGTACCTGAGTTCAAATTCGACCTCAGACACTTAATTACCTAGCTGTGTGGCATTGGGCAAGCCACTTAACCCCATTGCCTTGCAAAAACCTGGAAAAAAATTAAAACAGGCACAGGACTTGTATGTACAGTCAAATTTCCTGGGCTCAGTTCTTGGCTCTGCTATTTCATGTGATCTAGATTTGGTGCTGAGAGGGACCTAAAAGACCATTTAGTCTCTTTCATTTTATAGATATGGAAACAGACTTAGATGAAATGGTTCATCAGGGAATAAATACCCCAGCAAAAATTTGAATTTTAATCCTTTGATTGAAAATACAATATTCTTTCTACTCTACCTCACTGGTTATGTAACCATGGACTAATCATTTACTTTCTATGGGCTTCAAATTTCTCAACTAGTTAGAATGAACAATAAAAAAACCACTCAAAGCAGGGAGCTAATCTTTCTGTTTTCATCTCCCCTGTCAGATGAAAATGGTGGGGTACTACTGGTATAATAGATAGAACTCTGACCCTGGAGTCAGAAGGACATGAGTTCAAATGTGAACTTAGACACTAATTGTGTGGTCCTGAGCAAGAATCCTCATGTTCCTCTCTGTAAAATGAGCTGGAGAAGGAAATGGCAATAACTCTGGTATCTTTGCCAAAAAAATCACCAAATGGGGTCACAGAGTCAGACATGACTGAAACAACTCAGCAACAACAAATTGGATAAAGTAAATAGCAATGAACAGTGGTCATTTGGATTGAACACTGTATAGAATCTGTTAAAGAATAAGATCTGTGAGAGCTCCCAGAGATTAAAAACCAAACTGTTCTTTTAATTTGCAAATAGCCATGAAAGCACATGGGGATTTCATTATCCAAGTCAAGGAATTTCAACATTGGGGGAGATTTAAAGGGATTCATCAAGCTTTAACCTCAGCAGGAATCCCTCTAAAAATTTGCTTGTGATGGAGGTGGAGTAGTAGATAGAGCACTGGCCCTGGAGTCGGGAGTACCTGAGTTCAAATCTGGCCTCGGATACTTAATAATCACCTAGCTGTGTGGCCTTGGGCAAGTCACTTAACACCACTGCCTTGCAAAAAAAATCTAAAAAATAAAAAAAATAATAAAAATAAAAATTCCTAAAAATTATCCTTCAGCCTCTAAAGTCTAAAGACTTATAGGGATGGAGAAGTCATTACCATTTAATAATGTAATAGAGTTTGGTGCATTTCAGATCACCTAAGATAAAAGCAGGCTCATATTACAATAATAGTAGCTCATTTTTATGGAGTACTGCAAGGTTTGCCAAATGCTTTTCCTTTTCTGTCCATCAAATCTAAGCTTTCTATCTATTAGCACAGTGCCCAGCACATAATAGAACCTTAATAAATATGTATTCCCTTCCCCATCTCTAAAGCAGAGAAGCACTGCTTCCCGTTATTCCCTCCAGGCAAAACTAAATAAATGTACTCTCTCTTTAACCAGACAGCTCTTCAGATTTTTGAAGGCAGCTATCACAACCTCACAAAGTTTCCTCTTTTTCTGGCTAAAATATCCCCACTTCCTTCAATTGAACCACATATGACATGGTTTCCAGCTTCATTGACCTACCCACAAACTCTAGTTTCAATTCAGTTTGTTAATGTCCTTCCTAAAATTTGATAAATAGAATTGATTACATTAATTGAGAGGAGGATGGATAAGCTTTATATTACATGAAAATTGCCATAAAATGTTATTGACCCTCCACCCTCTAAACTCAAGAATATCAGTGGCAGCAATTGATGGAGTCTGATAAAGATTAAAATATATCACTTTTTAGCTTATTTCTATAATAAAATTAATATCATACCATTTTAGCACACATTTTTCCAACATCCAAACTACTGATAGGGAAAGTGCATCACAAGGAGGTAAGGAGAGGGAAAGCAAAACAAAATGAGAAATAAATAGGATAAAGTAAATGGCAATGAACAGTGGTCATTTGGATTGAACACTGTATAGAACCTGTTAAAGTTTCTAGTAATAGCTCATATTTATAAAGCACTTCAGGGTAGCCAGGTGGTACAGTGGAGATAGTGCACCAGATGGAGTCAGGAAGAACTTAAGGACAGAGATAGGACTAAAAGGGCAGCTAGTGGATAGAGTGGTGGAACTGGAGTCAAGACAATTCATCTTCCTGAGTTTAAATCCAGTCCAAGGCTCTTTGTAGCATTATTATCCTGAGCAAGTCACTTAACCCCATTTGCCTCAGTTTTTTCATCTGTAAAGTGAACTGGAGATGGAAATGGCAAACCACTCCAGTATCTCTGTCAAGAAAACCTCAAATGCATTCACCCAGAATTAGAAAAGACTGAAATGACTGAATAACAACATAACAAAAATTCAGGGAAAGAATTCAGAGATGGAAGGGACCTCAAATGATATTTCATTTTGTCTTTTCCTGACTGAGAATTGTCTCTACAATAATAAAAATGAATGGTAATTTGGTACTTCTTCAAAAAATTCTTGTGAAAGGGAAATCACAATCTCTAAAGCAAGCCATTCCAATGACTCTGTTAAGAAATTTTCCTTATGTCAAGTCTAAATTTGCCTTACTATAACTACCTTCTGCCTATTGCTCCCAGTTGTCTTCCAGGGTCAATTATTATTGTTATTGTTTGGTTGTTTCAGTCCTGTCTGACTCCTCATGACCCTATTTGGGTTGAGTTTTGTGTTTTGGGTTTTTTTTTTGGCAAAGATCCTGGAGTAGTTTGCCATTTCCTTCTCTACCAGGTTCAAACAGAAAATGTTTAATCCCTCTTCCCCTTAATAGCCTCTGAAACAACTAAAGATAGTTAACATATCTCTTCCAAGTCTTTTCTTCTTCAGGTTAAATGTCATCAGTTCCTAAGGGTCATGAAGCCCTTTACCATCCTATTTATCTATCTTTGGATGTTCATGGATTTATCAGCATATTTCCTAAAATCTGGCCTCCAAAAGTGTCTCATGCTAATGCCACATGTGGTCTGATTAGGGCAGGACTGTCACAAATCCTTCATTCTGGATACTACTTCCTTAAATGGTATATCTAAATAGCTATGTGGATCTGAATACCTAAAGTGGATCAAATTCTGGACTTAAAGTCAGAAAGCCTTGAATTATAATCCTACCTCTAGAACCAGCAAGTCACTTAACCTCATTTAACTCAGTTTGTTCATCTATAAAATGAGGATAACAACATGGACTTCATAAAGTTATGTAAATGTAAAATTCTTTGTAAACTTTAAAATGCTATATATTGTTATTATTATTATTATTATTATTATTATTATTATTATTACAATCCTAAATCCCATTTAGCTTCTTGGCTGCATATTCATACCATAGATGTATATTGAGCTTGTGCCATGCTAAAACCTTCAATTCTTATTCAGACAACCTCCCCCTTCTTGCCTTTGTGAAGTTGGTTTTGTGAATACAAGTATGTTTTTTTGTTTATCTAATAAATTGAATCTTTCTAGGTTTAACTGAATGTTATATATATCAAGTTCATTTTGTAGCCTGAATTTTCATTGAATATATCATCCAACTTTTTGTCATCATGAAATTTGATAAACATGCCATCTGTGTCCTGATCAAAATCACTGATTAAAATATTAAATAGCACTGGACTAAGTATAAATTCTTAAGTTATACCACTAGAGAATTCTATCAAAGCTAATTCAACCATCTCTTTGATAATGCAGTCAATATTGGACACTCTATTTTAAGAGGTACATTGTAACATTAATGATTTTTTAGTGTATTTTACCAGTTCCAAAACTATTTTATTATGTTATGTGGTTTCAAAACCATATAACTATCATTCTACCACCCTTTATTTCCATCTCGTTCATAGGAATAGGATGTGAAATTGTCAAATCTCTGAAATCTAGATAAACTGTAACTTCAAAATTCCCCTAAAAATGAAGTTATTCTGGCATACCATGCTCTAGATGAAACCATGTGCCTCAATACTTCTAGTCATCCAGTTTCACAACCTGTCATCTTTAACCTTTTCATTTCCTCAATCTAAACTTGTGCTAAAGACTGCTGATTTTGCCTTCATAATTATCTCTCAAATGAAATGCTCTCCCTAATTATCTCCAAATCTTATGTTTCCCTGGCTCCCATAAAATCTGCTAAAATCCCACTTCTAGAAGAAGCTTTTTCCTAACACCTATTGGAGGGCTTTTGGAGGGTCTTTTTTTTTGTTTGCTATTTCCGATTTATCCCAAATATAACTTGTTTGTGCATGGTTATGGGCATATTATCTCCCTCATCAACATTGTAAGCTCCTTGAGAGAAGACTGTCTTTTTTTTAACTTAATAGAGAATTAAATTGAATTGAATGGTGACTCTTTATGAACCGTACTTCTTTTACTAAAATGGTCATATACTATCTCATTAATAATGCATAAGAATAGAAGAGAAATCAAGCTAATTAACCTAAATTTTGGGGCCTTTTCTCCATCTCCCTACAAAAATTAAATAATATTTACCTTCTCTAGTAGAGTGGCACATATTCTATTCTCCATAACTTTTCCTCACTGACAGTGACTCAAGGTGTCACATCTGTCAATTCTTTCATTCCCTGAATAAATAGGTCACTTGGGTCTGGTGACAACAAAGATTTGCTCTGTACAAAGCCTTCTTTTAGGCGCCAGGAAAAATTACAACTACAACAGTCCTTGTCCCTGCAGAACTTATATGTTAGAATAATAAACTCTTAGAATGTTGTATTGAAAGCAAACTTTGAAAATGTCTAGTTTAAACCCTTCATTTCAAAGGTGAGAATTAATAATAATTAATATTTAAATAGAACCTATGCTTAATAGTTTAATTAAATATATCATTTGGTGTAACAGCAACCCTAGTAGTGTTATTATTATCCTCAAATTACAAACAAGGAAACTGAGGAATGTAGAAGTTAAGTTGACTTGTCCAGGGTCACATACATTTATCTGAATCTAGATTTGAACTCAGGTCTGACTCCACCCTCAATGCTCATATCCACTGTGCTACCTAGGTTGTCCATAAAAGGAAAAATAACTTAATCTGTATCTCAGGAGATCAGAACTAAGTTCTCCCAGCCCAGGGCTGTTTCTATTAAATAATACTGATCTATACCAGGAGGTACACACAACTGAGATACAGATATTATAATAAAAAAATGAAATTAGTTGTGCTTCATCAGTACCCTGACCCAACTCTGCCAGGCAACATTTTTTACACTTTCAAGATGTCCAGTGCAATTATGCTGCCCAGGATTTCTCCTCTTTTCATCAATGATCTTGAAGCTCTACACCATCTGCCAAGACCCTAATTGAGAGCCATTTGGTCTAACATTAGGAAAGTGTCAAATAACAAAAATAAACTTAAAATCTTACCTCCTCTAAAAACAAATTGGGGGGGGGAGAAATATTTTCCCTGGGAATCTTCTTCCATTTTGTCACAGTATTTTAATATCATCTCTTCTAAAGAGGAAATTTTAGTGATTATTTTTATCTTTATTTAGTTGCTATCCTTAGGTAATAGAGAATTATAGAATATTAGATCTGGAAGAGACCTCAAAAGACATATAGTTTAACTTGTAGATGAATAGTAATATCATCTACATCAAAGGTGTCAAACATGCATAATGCAACCTAAGACCAACATTCTCTAATGTAGTTGAACCAGATTAAAATATAATTGAGAAATATATACCAAAGTAAATAAAAGTACAGTAGAATACAAATGATTTTCTAAAATAATATCCAGATGCAGGCATCCTTATGTACAATTCAGCTTCCTAATTCTATTTGATTTTGAAACCACTGAAATATATCATTTCTAATAAGTGATCCTTTATCTCTAGTTGAAGATCTCCAATAACAGGATAAAATGTGACCCAATGGAAAAAATTAAAGGTACTAATATAAACACTTAGCCTTATTTTTTTAAATTATAATTATTTGAATGTCCTTTCTTGAGTGACTTAGTAATATGCATTAGAAACAACACTATCCTGGGAAGCCTTATTGTAGACTCCTGAGATATAGATTAAGTCTCCTTCCATATATGGGCAGTAGATAGAGCATTGGGTTTGGAGTTAAGAAGATCTGAGTTCAAATCCAGCTTTAGATTCTCTTATTCCTCTTCTTTTTCCTTCCTAGAAGGATGATGATGCTCCCAGTAAGAGGGACATTCAGAAAAGGAGAAAATTTGGGAAAGAGGAATTGATAAATTTGTGGGTTTTTTTTTTCACATTTGAATTTGAGAGGTTTAGCAGACATCCAGTTTGAGTTGTCTAATGTGTAGTTGGTGACATAAGACTGAAGCTCAGGACAGAAATTAATGCTAAATACATAGCTCTGTGAATCATCTGCATATAAATAATTGAGCCTATGGAAGCTGATGAGATCACTGGGTAAGAGTATAGAGAAAGAAAAGTAGATTCATGAGATAGCTTTGGTAGACATGCCCATAGTTAGTGGGCATGGGACAGATGAAGCTCCAAGGAAGGAAATTGAAGTGTGGCATACAGACAGGAGAGTCAGGAGAGATTAGTATCATAAAAACACCTCTCAAAGGAAAATAGAAAGGTGTCAGTATATAGTATATAAATGGCCTTGATTAAGTCACTTAACTTTTGCTTGCCAACTAACTCCCAAGGTTATTTATTCTATTTTTAATACCTTAAATTGTAAAGTGTTTTTTTTCTTCCATTGACCCTAAATCTGCTTGTCTGCAACTTCAATCTATTGATCCTTTTTCTGATCTCTTCCAAAATATAACCCTTCTCCCCAAAACATCAGTTCAAATACATGATCACAGCAATATTTTTCCCCTTAAATCTTTTCTTCTTGTAGCTAAACATCTCCAATCCTTCAGGTGATCATTGTATGACCTGTCTTGAGTTCCCTCTCCATTCTGCATACCTTCTTCTTGGACATTCTAACTTATCAGCAATCCTGCTAAAACATGATGTCCCCAAATTATACAAAATATTCTAGTTGTATGTGTTTACCAGGGCTGTGAATGGCACAACTATCAACTGTGACTAGATGAGTGCAGAGTATAAGACCAGAAAGCTTAGGAAAAGACCAGATCTCACAAAGGATTTTATATTTGAGACTGAAAGAAATATGGAACACCTGAGATTCATTGAGTAGGGGGATGGACATGGTTAGATATGACCTGTGTGGAGTGGGCAGAAACTTGAGGGAGGGGAAAATGAGAAGGCGATGGCAGAAGTCCAATGGGACTGACTTAGGGTATGAACTAGGGTAGAGGCCACATGAGTGGAACAATGGGGACATATAAGAGATATGTACTATCTAGAGAAATATATGAGAAGATTTGGCAACTAGATGATATGTGAGATGAGAGAGAAGAGTTAACAAGATACCTAGCTTGTGAATAGACAACTGAGTGGTACAGTAAAGTATTGGGCCTAAAGGCAGGAAGAATTGGGCTTAAATCTAGCCTGAGATATGTACTACTACTTGTGTAAACCTGGGCAAGTCACCTTTGTCTCGGCTTTCTCAACTATAAAATGGTGATAATAATAAGAACAATAGGAATAAGTATCAATTTCCCATGATTATTGTGTGAGAATCAACAGATATTTGTAAAGACTTGAGAAGTTAATAAATGCTTATTCCTCTTCTTTTCCCTTGCTGGAAAAATGACAATGTTCCTATAAGAGGGACATTCAGAAAAGGGAAAGATTTGGGAAAGGGAAAGTTTTGTTTTTTTTAACATTTGAGTTTGAGAGGTTTAGCAGACATCCAGTTTGAGCTGTCTAATGTGTAGCTAGTGACATAGGATTGGAGCTCAGGACAGAAATTAAATATATAGCTCTAGGAATCATCTGCATATAAATAATTGAGCCTATGGCAGCTGATGAGATCACTGGGTGAGAGTACAGAAAAAGAAAAGTAGATTCATGAGAGAGCTTTAGTGGACATGCCCATAGTTAGTGGGCATGAGACAGATGAAGTTCCAAGAAAGAAGAAAGAGGTATAGTCATACAGGTAGGAGAGTCAGGAGAGACTAGTATCACAAAAACATCTCAGAAGAAAATAGAGAGATGTCAGTATATAGGAGAAGGTGCTTACTAAGGATGCCCAATACTACAGAAAGGTCAAGAAGAGTAAGAATTGAAAGAAGTCTATAAGGTTATAGCAATCTCATTGGTAACTTTGGTGAACAAAATTTCAGTGAAATTTTGAGTGTCAGAAACAATAAATACCACAGAAGGTCTATAGGATATGAAAAGCAGGATAAGTGAAGGCACCAAGTGTGGATGATTTTTTTCAAGAAGTTTAATTGAAGGTAGGGAGAAATATAACTTAGCAAGGATGATAGAATAAATTGAGAATCTTTATAGGATGCTCCTATCTTTAACTGATATGGGAAAAGAGAGGAGGGATATTAATGAGAAAAATGTGGACAGGTTAACCTTGGCTAGGAAAAAAAAGGATCACCTCTTCAACTATAGGAAAATATGACATGGTAGCAGATGTCAGAGGGATGTGGAAAGAGAAGGGAAGAAAAAAGAGCTCCTAGATTTCTTTTGAATTATAAGTGAGATTCTCATCTGAGAGATTTCAATGACTTGGGTGGGGGGAGGGTTTGGAATAGCTATTGAGACAAAGTAGATAAAAACAAGTAGGGAGAAAAATAATTGCCTTTCTGCAGTGAAGGCCTAGTTGAAAAATGAGATTTAAAATAAATGTGGTAGACCCAATCATCAGTTTTATGACTTCTTCAGCTCCATTCAGCAGAATGTGCATGGGAATAAATGAGGTGAATGGAAGGCATAATCTAGAGCAAGAGTTTAGTGAGGCATGATCAATTAGAGGACAAGGGAAAAGGGTTCAAGAGAAAAGAATAGTGTTGAGTTGAACTAGGTTCACCAAGGGGTTGAGATTGGGGAGAAGAAAAGTGTTACTAGCACAAAAGTGAGTGATTGGTAAAGTATTACAGGGTTAAAGTCCAATGGAGGTGATAATGAGGACAAAGAACAGGGTTAGAGGTCTTAAGATAAAAAAGGAATTGAAAGAGAAAGCATGAATGTTAAAATATTATGTTCAAACAAAAGAATTTGTATTCATGGTCATGAAAGTAGATGACTAGAAAGCTCTGAAAAGGTCAAGTCTCTGACCAGCTCTTTATCTAGGTGAGGTATTGTGGAGAATTTGGATCATAGGATCTGAATAGATTGAATAATTAGAAAATTTTTTGAGTAAATATCAAAGTGTATTTTGAAGTCTTCTAGTATGAGGACAAGAGTAAGGGTGGAAGGCAGGATTAGGCAGGCATTAAACTCATTGAAAGAGAAAGATTTAGGGGTCAATATTAACAATCACATGATTAGGATTAGAGGATATATTTGCATTTCACTGAACCTCAAGGAGTTTCTGAATAATGGTGGAAGAGGGAATTTCTAGTAGAAAGGGGGAACATTATACTCTGTGTTAAATGTGAAAAGATTATAGCATTGTTTTTAAAGGGTGATGGGGATACAGTGATATTTGAAGAAAACCCAGATTCAATAACTCTTAGAAGATTAATAAATTGAGAAGTAGTTTTAGAATCAAAATTGTTATTCATAGAAACAAATTTAGTTCTAAGGAACACCAATGGAAGAGATGGGCAGAATTGAGGTAGATGGAAATAAGAAAGATGATAGCCAGGGTTGGGGGAAAGGATTATCAACAGACGTTGGGGGGGAGGATATTCAGAATCACTTGTATAGAGAAATTATGAAGGGTGGGATATGCCAACCACTGGTCAATAAACCCAAGCTGAGTATTAGTGAATGGAGGGACATCCATTGAATGTAGAAGGTGATAACCCCTCTGGGGTTAGCCTCTTAGCTTGTGGTGTTATTGTACTCTACCAAGTCCATCTCATAGTACAGGAGGAAATTTTGTATCATTTTAGAATTTAATAAGATATAACATTTATATAATCCCTACTTTTGTGCCAATAGTATCAAGAGCTTCATACATGTTATCTCACTTGATCTTCACGAGAACACTAGGAGGCAAGTGCTACTATTGTCCTCATTTTACAGATGAGGAAACTAAGGAAAATAGAGGTTCAGTGACTTGCCCAGAGCCACACAACTAGCAAGTATTTGAACTCAGATCTTCCTGACTCCAGGACCAGCACTATCTATAGTCACCTAGTTTTACCTCATTTTTATAAATGTTACATATTCATAAATATTAGCCTGTCATTCATTCATGTAATTGATAAAAGTACTGAATGGCACGGGACAAGGAAAAGACAAGGGGAACCTTCCTTTTTTTAAAACTGATATGAAGGGTCAGCTAGGTGGCATAGTGGATAAAAGCACCGGCCTTGGAGTCAGGAGTACCTGGGTTCAAATTCGGTCTCAGACACATAATAATTACCTAGCTGTGTGGCCTTGGGGAAGCCACTTAACCCCGTTTGCCTTGCAAAAACCTAAAAAAAATGATATGAAGCTATTAATGATTATTTTCAGGGGTAAGTCACTCAAATAGATAAAAGCCTGTCCAATGCTTTGCTAAAAGATACATCCACAACATTCCACCAATCTTAGCCCCCTTCTCAAAAAAAAATCTGTAAAATGAGTCAAGTAGTAAGACCTATTCTTGATGAAGATTTTGTTGGTTCCTTGTGACCATTACTTCCTTTTTAAGATGTCACCAAACCTCCCTCTAATGATATATTTTGGAATTTTGTTAGGAATAAAAATTTCTCAGTTTCTCAGTTTTCTGAAATTTTGACCTACAATAGAAATCCAGCTTTTTTAAATATTTTTCCTCTTCATATTCCAAGATTTGAAATGAGGAATTTCAGTTTTCATCAGTCTATGTAATTTTTTGAGGAAGGAGAAAGTACCTTACTCATTTATTCCTGCCACTTTGACACTACAAGTATTAGTAATTTAACCAACTGCCTGAATCTTCTTTAAGGAGGAATTGGTAGATGATCAACAAAACTCCAATTTCTAGAAAGATCTCTTCCTTGGAAATTTAGATAGAGGAGAATAAGAGATGAATTAACCCTAGAGGTGAATTCCCACAGTGAGGGACTCTGCTCTGGTTATTTCTGTTCCTTAGGATATAATTCATCTGGGTTTAGTGACTTAACTGACATAGCTTATATATTGTAGATTTATGTAGCTATTTTTCTTAGGTTTCAAGTCCTTATTAACCATCTTTGTTCTGTTCTTTCCAGTCACCAAACAAAAACAATTTTCTTTGACACAGAAAACAAATAAAATGTAGATTTGAACAGTTAGATCTTTCTTCCATCATCTATCATCACTCCACCAAACTTAAGGAGTGGTTCTTACTGTATCTTTGCTCCTTCCTCCCTCTAGCCATTGTTATACATAGAAAAGTCAACATTATATTTTCCATAATATCTTGAAATATATTGCTGTGAATCTTGGCTATGGCTATGCTATGATTCACAGTCATGTGGTATTAGAAAACTAAAAGTTATAAATCATCTAAAGGCTGTGCAGCATATGAGACATGATGACTTTGCTATAAGAAGTTACACAAGACATTAGTGAGGACACGTATGAATGGAAAAAGAAATGAATCCTTCATGTATAAGTGAAAAATTGTTTAAGCACTTTATGATAGAGACTATGCTAAGCACTGGGGTTTAAAAATGAGAGACTTAATAAAATTTCTACCCTTGTTCAGTTTACAGTTTAATAGAGGAAGATAACAGGAGTAACCAAGGAGACCTCTTTTTGACTTGGGATATTCCAGGGATGGTGAGTGCAGTCACAGAACAATAAATTGAATTCTCACCAATCAGGAACCCAGGAGTGAAAGCTGAAAAGCCCAGTTGGAGATGAAAAGTCATAGTAGAAGGATGGTGAGAGTGTAGCAAGAATAAGGAGCAACAGTTAAAGGGCCCAAGGACTAGACCAGTAGTCTTACAATAATAAAAGAGCCAAAGGAAGGTTTTCCATATACGTGGATACATCTTTATTGAAAGCTCATGGAAACTTAAAAATGACAAGAGTCTCAGAGACTGGGAAAGTGCCAAAAGGATATATATATTTAACCCAAAACAATGAAATGATAGATCAGAGTATCAAAATAAACAAGAATTTATTGATCTCTTAGCTGAAGACAGCATTGTACACATTCAAATTCTGAGCAGTCTGAAAGAGATTGAGAAAATCGATGATAAGTTTTGGGGAGGCTTGTTAGCAATGTTACACTATTATTCATATGTGCTCAAGTAGGGATATCAAAATGTTAGAAACAAAAGTTATGTGAAAGCTATAACTGCAGAAGCTTAGAGCTCAACTAATACAATTCCATCACTTTGAGGATGAGGAAACTAAGGTTCACAGCTCAGGTATTCTAAAATCAATAGCAACACAAGGAAACAGTGAAGTCAATCAATCAGCATGAAATTCCCTTCATGGAAACAGATTCCTATACTATTGATTCCACACTAATACTTCACAAGTTAACATGGATGCTGAAGATTCTAAGGAAGAAAAGGATAAGATTTGCCATACAGCAACTACACAGTGCTAGCTACTTAGAAATTAGGTTCAAATCTAAATAAATACTCTAGTGCTAAATGGTCACTTACTTCTTTAGTCAGCAGAGATGTCTTTAGACTACCGCAACAGTTAGCAATCTGCCTGAAGACCCTAGGAAAGAGTTGAGGCATAATGTATAATCTGAAAGGAAAAAATTGAACAAAATTGTGGAGATAGTTATCTTGTTACTTCCTGCTGCTCTATCTGCAGGAATAGCCATAAAATGGCAAAGTTTCTTATAGAATACCATATTTCAAGAACTTGGAAATATGGGACAAGATGGGTACATGTGTTTTAAAAAAGAAAAACCACCACCTCAAGGACCATCACGTAGACTTCTGTCAAGCATCCTTCTTTTAAAGATGGGAAAACTGAAAAAAAAATAAAAAATAAATAAAAATAAATAAAAAATAAATTTAAAAAAAGATGGGAAAACTGACACCTGACTGGAATAACACCTAGGGGAAAAAACCTTTATTCCTTAGTTTATATTCTGGACACCATAGAATGAAACATAATCTCCAATAATTTATTTTCTTAACTAGGTATATTTTGAGCACTTCTATTGTATAGACTGAATACTCTAGGAGAGAGGGGAAAGGAGAAAAGTGGAGAAAATAGAAGACAATCTCTACCTTCAAGGAATAGAAAACATACTTCAAAAAACACATATACAAATACATAAAGATGCAAAACAGTAGTATTTTCAGATACACTTTTTATATAAGTACATAATACATGTGTGTATGGAATAGACCCCCGCTTTCTTAAAACAGGCTTGTTCACACAACCTATTCTGATAGGTAGGTCTTGAGAGTAGGGAAAGGAAAGAAGTATACTATATTGATACAATTCACAACTTGTATAAGCTTGATCTATGAATGTGATATCTGTGGGGATGGGGGGGGGAAGAATAGAGAATATACTCTTACTAGTTGTCCATTCTAGCTCCTGGGTCCCCCATTGGCATGCTTCCCAGTTACATGAAATTGAGACCTTTAACTCAAACAGAAAACATTTATTAAATGATAAGAGAAAATAATCACAAATTTATCCAAAAAATGACAAAAGCAAAATCACAACACTGTATACTCATAAGCCTGGGTCACATTGTCCCATCAATGTACACAGTTCATGAAGGGGGAGGGGTACATACAAAAAAAACTAATAAGGAGTCACAAAAGTGAGGAAAGTCAGGTAAGTCACAATTCTGGATAGTAGGTCTTACATCCTTGTTACACTAGGAATGAGCTGCATCCACATGAAGCTCCTTCTCTGCTAGCAGATACTCTTTCATTCCTCACCACTCTACTGTTGAGCAAAGCCATTCCTCTCCAGCTGATCTTTAAGTTTCATATCCTCAAGCGATCTCAGAGGTCATCTGGTTTAAGCCAATTCCTTAGTCAGCATGAAGCAATTGAAGTATCAGAGCTCAGCTGAAAACCATCTGTCTTCTGTTCTTAGCTTCTTGTGATTATTGTAGCACTCAGATTATGATCCCACTACTCCTTTCTCTTCTTATATTTCTTCCTGTGATTCTTAGATCTTCCTATGCCTCAAAATTAGTAACTCTAACATAGGCAGTGACTCATCTTTATTGTAAGAAGTAAAATAAAAAAAAAAACCCTACCATCAGGTATAAACCCAGCAGTTCCCCAAGTCTCCAATCCTTACATGAGCTATAATTTTGTCAGTTGTTATATTCAAAAGTCTAAAATTGGTCACCTACAACTGAGTTCATGAAGTCATCATTACCTCACTCCTTGCTCTACCTTCAAATTGAACCTATCAGTACATTCCTCTGAAGGACAGTTTCTCTAACTAATCCTCAGCCTACATTTCTCCCAAACATTTTGAGAGATTTTATTCCACAAAGAGATTATCAGTTTTCAACAAATTGTTCTCATTTGAAATAGGCAGCATTACATTATATATGTATATATATAAGCATATGTGTACACAGAAACATACATACATGTGTGTCTATGTATGCATAGATGCACTTATAAGTGAACAATATTTATACATTCTCATATATACAGTGCATATATACATACGTATATCTTCCATTTTCTCAGACTACATTTTATATAACCTATTTATGTGTGTGTGTGTGTATAAAATAGAGAGAGTAAGTCTCTCTCCCTCTCCCAAAAACTTTTTTTTATTTTGTCTCTATAGCACTTAGCTCAGTTGTCATACATAATAAACACTTAATAAATGCTTTCTTTTTTTTTTTAGTTTTAACTGATGAGTATTATTATAGTACCTTTAGATTTTAAGCAGAATATTTGAAGACTTGGTGATGCTAAGGAAGGAAACAAAAGTATTAAGGGCATTTATACTGACTGCTCTGCAAACCAGTAACTTTTTTCCTAAACATCTACTACTGCTGCTGTATTAATAATAATAATAATAATAACAATAATAAATATTATTATTAAATATTTGCCTCTGAGAACCCTTCCACTTAAGATTTAGTCTGAATCAAAGAACATTAGAATATAGCTGCCTACTCACATACAGCTAGTTATACCAAGACAGAGTCAAAGAGTTTAATTTAGCCAGTACAACTAATTATCTTATTTCACTGTAAAATCAATGTTGCTTGATTCCAATTAGAACAGATAAGAAGCAAAAACTTAAGTTGAGGGTCTTGATGTGTTATGGTCTAAGTATTTTTAATCATAAAGTCTCCAGTTATTAAATTCAAACTTGACTTTTCTCCCTTTCCAGGAGCCCCAAATTCTCTCCACTGGATCATCCTTTTCCTTCAAATTATACTCCAATCTGCCATCCCTTAAAAAAACTTTTAATTAATTACACATCATGCTATTGTCCTATTTCTCTCTTTTTTGAAATCTGGAAGCAAAAAACCAGACAGATCTTGAAGTTTCATATCCTCAAAGGTATCTCAGAGGTCATCTTCTATAACACAACTCAATACCATAAATAGTCATTAAATGCCTACTACGTATAAAGCACTGAAGATGCAAACACAGCATGGTCTCTGCCTTTAGGGAACTTATATGTTCTACTGGGAAAATAGCATATGTGCTCAGACAAGTCAAAAGAAAAGGTTAAAGGGAAGAGAGGGAGCTAATAACTATGAGGATACAGAAAAGCTTCATAGAAAAAGTGACAAATGAACTAGGTCTAGAAGGAAGAGAAGGAATTTTTAAGGTAGAGATGAGGAAGGAGTCTAATCCTAGGCATAGGGGAAGTGGCTTGTTCAAAATGTGTAGGCAAGAGATCAAATATGACTAGGGAAACAACTAGTAGTCCTTTTGGATACAGCTTAAAAGGCCTCAAAGTGATTAATGGGAAATAAAACTATAAAAGGCAAATTGGATCTGAATTATAGCTCTTAAATTATGGATTAAGGAATTATCTGAGAAGCAAGAGTGAGGGAATGAGCAGGAAAATGACATGGTCAATTCTGTTAGAAGCATCACTTTGGACAATTGTCAGAAAAAAAAATTAGAGAGGAGAGAAGCTGGAGGCAAGGAGACCACTTAGAAGGCCATTTCAATATCCAAGTAAATATAATGAAGGAATCAGTCAGGTGCTAGCCATATGAATAGAAAGCAGAGAAGAAGGGTTTTTGAGGTAAAATAATACAACTTGGCAAATATTTGGAAGCAGGGAGAAAGAAGTGGAAGAAAACTGACTTCCTGTACCAAGGTCCCTTCTAACTCAATCTCAATCAATTATTTATCTTTATTATGAACAATGACTCATTAATCTCCATCTTATTTTTCCCATCTATTAATCCATTGTCTTCATTTGTCTCCCCATCCAAGTCTGAGAGGCATGGTCAGCCTATGCACTCATCCAAGACTTCAAACTACCAATTTTAGTGTCTGTAGTGTGCTTCTAGCATGTTACTTTGAGGAGAAGAGGAAAATCAGGGACAGCTAGGTGCACAGTGGATAGAGTACTGGCCCTGGAGTCAGGAGTACCTGAGCTCAAATCCAGCCTTAGGAACTTAATAATTACCTAGCTGTGTGGCCTTGGGCAAGCCACTTAACCTCATTTGCCTTGCAAAAACCTTAAAAAAAAAAGAGGAAAATCAAGAGAGTTTGAATTCACCATTAAAAGTTATTGTCAAGGATGGGTGATAAGAGAAAACCACTAGTTGGACTTGTATCATTTTAATTGATTGTTTTTATTGTTCGTTAACTGGATGCTAAGTTCAGTGAATGTTATTAGAACCCTCTAAATTTCAACAATATGGGGAAAGTCCTTATTGCCACCTTGGTGACAACTATATATTCTCACACATCATAGAAGATGAAAGGAATACAGTATTCTGTTAATTACTCATCTTAGTCAAGGAAATGCTCATTTTCCTAGACTGCCAATTCTAGCCTTTGAAAAAACTTTTAAAACTGTTGATTATGTTTGCTATCTATTCATTCTGAGTCAATGCAAAAGGCAAATGATTACTCTTAACAACTTTCATCATGATCTCCTTATCTTACCCACTCCACACATATACCTCACTCTCACTCAAAAACTATCACTACCTGAAGGATAAATTACAAATGCATTAGACTGGTAAAACCTTTGATGATCTAGATACAACCTGATTTTTCTATCTATTACACAATCTTCACTTTCTAGCTAAACTAGACCTCTAGCTATTCCTTGAATTGATCATTCTATCTCCTCCCCCCCCCCAAATTGTCCCCTATGAAGTTTTCCCAATCCCTCTAGTTGCTTATAGTCTCTTCTTAAAAATTTCCTTGGGGGGCGGCTAGGTGGTGTAGTGGATAAAGCACGGGCCCTGGAGTCAGGAGTACCTGGGTTCAAATCCAGTCTCAGACACTTAATAATTACCTAGCTGTGTGGCCTTGGGCAAGCTACTTAACCCCATTTGCCTTGTAAAAAAAACCTAAAAAAAACCCCAAAACAAAAAAAATTACCTTGAAGTATACTTTTCTGTGTGTATAATGTCTCCTTAGAAGTGGGATTCTTAGAAATCCCACTTAGAGGTCAAGGATTGTCTTTGTGTTTATTTCACTAGTGCAATGCCTTGAACATAATTAATGTTGTTCAGTCTGACTCTTCATGACCCCCATTTTAGGTTTTCTTGGTAAATATGCTAGAATGGTTTGCCATTTCCTTATCCATCTGATTTTAACATTTGGGGAAACTGAGGCAAATATGGTCAAGTGACTTGCTCAGAGTCACACAGCTACTAAGTGTTTGAGGTCAGTTTGAACTCAGGTCTTTCTGACTCCAGACCAGTGTTCTATCTACTGTGCCATCTCTCTGCCTTTGAACATAACACACTGTAGATAGAAAAATTAAGTAAAATTGAATGCAAAGCATCATGGGGCTATCCTACCTGGGAAGGCTCAAGGGATTTAGATAAAAAAAGGTTTTATTAAAGGCTGTTGATCTATAAAGGATGTCTGAGATTTAGACAGGTAGAGATGAATGAGAATTTCTATAAAAAAAAAAGAACAAGGTAAGGCATTGTTTTTCAGAAACGGCAGCATAGTTTAGTGGACCATGTTGTTTAGAGATTCATGAAGTCTTGGATTTCAAGTCCTGTTTCTGACTGTCTACTGTCATGGTAACCAAGACAAGGCCCTTAACTACAGGCAATTTTTTTAGTACTATAAGATTTATAGTTAGTCAACAAACATCATCATTTTACTATGTTTTGGGCATTGAGGTAAATGCTAAGAGTACAAAGAAAAGCAAGAACAGTCCCTGTCCTCAAGAAGATCACAGTCTAATGGGGAGATAACATTTTAAATAACTAAGTACATAAGAGATATCTAGAATGGATAAAAGTGGATCTCAAAAGGGAGGCCACTAGAAGCTTGGAATTGAGGGGATGGGAGCAAAGCACCAGGAAAGGCCTCCTTAAATACAGGAGGCCAGAACTCAAAGTAAGAGGTCAGAGCCTGGCAGGTATGGAGAATAACCAGTCAAAGACATAGAAAAGGAAGAGGAGATATCTTGCTTGAGGAACAGAAAGAAGGCCAGTGGAATTATAGAAAGTATGGATAATAAATTATAAGAAAGGCAAAGACGAGACCAGATTATGAAGCAACTTAAGTGTCCCAAAGATGAGCTTATAGTTGATTCTCGAGTTATAGGGAGATGCTGAAACTCACTGGGGGTGAAGGGAAAATGGGAAAAGGTCAGACTTATGTTTTAGAACAATTACAATCATCCAGTTGAGTGGATTGCTTAAAATAAGGAAGAGCCTTGAGGTGGAGGGACCAGTCAGGAAATTATTCCAGTGAGAGGTGATGAAGGGCACATACAAGAGACATTGTGAAGGTACAATTCAAAAGATCTGGCAATGGACTGGATATGTAGAGTGAATGTAGGGAGTCAAAGAGAATACCAAGACTTTGATCTAAGATGATTTTGTTTTTTAGTTTTTTGCAAGGAAATGGAGTTAAGAAGGTCACACAGCTAGGTAATTATCAAGTATCTGAGTCCAGATTTGAACTCAGGTCATCCTGAATCCAGGGCTGGTGTTCTATCCACTGCACTACCTAGGTGCCCCAGATCTAAGATGATTTGGAAGAGGGATGATGCTTCCCTTAAGAGCAAAAAAGAATGCTAGGAAGAAGGGAGGATTTGGAAGCAAATATAATGAGTCATTTTGGACATGTTGAGTTCAAGATGCTTTTGGAACATCTGGTTTGATAGAAAAAAGATAGGGATATGGAACTAGAGCTTGGAAGACAGGTCAGAGCTGGATATATAAATTGGGGAATCACTTTATAGATATAAGTGAACCATGGGAACTGATAGTATAGAAGAGAAAAGGACCCAGTAGAAATCATAGGCTATGCTGATCTACTTTGAGACTAACCTTACCCCACTTTTCAGCTTCCTTTTGCTTGCTGTCATCATTTATTAGAAGTTCCAAAAGTATCTAGATGGCATAGTGGATAGAGCACCAGCCCTGGAGTCAGGAGCACCTGAGTTCAAGTCAGGATTCAGACACTTACTAATTACCTAGCTGTATGATCTTGGACAAGTCACTTAACCCCATTGCCTTAAATAAATGAAATTTTTTTTAACAAACCTAACAAATGCTACCCTAAGCTGTTTTCCCTGAGACATAAAAAACCACCTTCCTCCACTAAATTTCCATAAAATATTATTTTATTGTAATCTTTTCTTGTCTCTCATACAGGTCCCAATTAGTACAATTAGTGTACACTGAAATGCTTAACTGAATACTATATAAAGTTACAATGATATAAAATATGGTAATTGATTCCAGTCCTATAGACTAGACTCAAAGGGGACTTGGGTTCATAGCAAAGGAGTGGTTGAAAGAACTGGCCATATTAACCCTGGAGGAGAAAAGAATTGAGTAGGGTCTGATAACTGTGTTCAAGTATGTGAGGGATTGCTGTAGGGAAGAAGCATTAGATTTTTTTCTGTCTGGCCTCATAAGACAGAATCAGGAACAATGGGTAGAAG
The DNA here is from genome assembly GCF_037893015.1 of Macrotis lagotis. NCBI lineage: Eukaryota > Metazoa > Chordata > Mammalia > Peramelemorphia > Peramelidae > Macrotis > Macrotis lagotis. The sequence goes on from NC_133658.1 coordinate 131,321,641, forward strand.
TTACAAAAAAAAAATTAAATTCAAGCTTTGACCTCAAATCAGTATTCTTTCTTAGATTGTACCATGAATGAACTAGGCCAACAACTAGAGATGTAATTCATTCCTGCTATAGGCCAATTTGGAAAGAAAATCCTTAAGGTAAATTTTGCATATTTCACCTCTTGCTTAAAGAAAAATTTTCATGTATTTGAATCAGAGTTCAATGATGGAAGGTGGTAGAGACGTGAAAAAAAATATATATGTATATTGTTCAGTTGTTTTTCCAGTCATGTTCAACTCTTCATGAGCCCATTTTGATGGTTTTCTTGTGAAAGTTACTGGAGTGGTTTACCATTTCCTTCTCCAACTAATTTTCCCGATGAGGATCCTAAAGCAAATGGCTAAGTGACTTGTCTAGGGTCACACATTTGGTGTCTGATGTCAGATTTGAATGAATCTTCCCAATGATAAGTAATCACCTAACTTTCCTCTTAAACCTATCTGTCATTAAGTAGCTCCACAGTCTCAGGCAAAAATCACTTACTGTTTCTGGGTCTCTCTTTCTTCTAATGAAAAATTAAAAAGATCTCATACTTCCCTTAAAAATTCTACCCATCATAGATTGTGCTTATATTTATCCTGGTATGAACCCATGTTCCCATCTAACCCTGGGAGTGGAGAGAATGACAGGAAGACAAGAAGGAGATGAAAGGAGATGATCTTCAAATATATCAAATAATTTTTTTAAAAGAAATACAGTTTGGAAATGGAGTTTAGTTGAGGGAGAAAGTGACAATGAAGTCTTTGTCATTTTGAAATTGTCATACCTGTACTTCAAAGTGTTTGGTATCTTCTAAAATCTCACGGAGAAGGCGTATATATTCAGTTGCAGTTTTAAGGATATCAACTTTGTTGGGCTTCCTGTCTTTAGGAAGGAGTGGCACAATAGCCTTCAATTTGGAAAATCCACGATTAAGATTCTTTATCTAGAAAACACAATTCAGACATTTATTAAGTTTTTACTATTTACAGAGTCTGTAAATAGTTGCTACAGAGGCTGTAGCAAAAAATTTGAGAAAAGACAGAATTCCTGAGTTCATGGAGTTTATAGGCTAAAATGGAGAATAAACCACAAACAGCTAACAATTCTATATGTAGTACCTAGAGGTTTGAACTATATGTAGTACCTAGGTCCTCCAGACAAGGCTACGCAGGGTTCAAGATATTCCTCACTGATTTCTACTTTTACAAGTCAAAAAGGGCACACAATAAACCCAAGGCATGTCAATTAATGAAATAGTTCAGAAATAAAAGTACTAATAAAATTTCTTTTGTAACCCTAAGATGCAAATAATCACACACCCATGGGAAGAATGGTAGCCAATACATGTTTTCATGGACATTCATGTAGGAACGTATCTTGAATATATGTATGGAGGGGCAATTTCTTCCATGAGGGCAATGCCATTGATATTTTCTAATGATATCATCATCATCCTGTACCCACCAGGAATATAGCTCACACTGGCAGGTACCCCTCCATTTGTCACTTCATGTCTGTCAGAAACCAAAAGTCCCAATGGTCCCACTGGGTATGTGGCTATAAAGTTTTTCTCCTCTGAGCTTCTTTGTTCAACTTCAAGTTGATTAGATAACTAATATGTTATCTCTTCAAGAAAAGAATGAGCTCTGTTATGTTCTTTTGTGTTAAAAATCCTTATGGGGGGGAAGAGAAAATGAGGGACAATCCAACTTCCTGACTCTTTTCTTTATGGAATAGTTGGTCTTACTCATTTTTTCATAGGCTTGACCAGGCAGCTTTCTTCTCTAGCAGAAGATTTTTACTTTCTTAAAACAAATGACAGATACATTCCTAACTAAATATCCAGTGCCCACAGGATCATGTTTCTCTTTTAAATTGAACTTTCAATAGTAGACAATATCATTTTTACTTAAGGCAAAACTTTCATATACCTCATTTTTTACTCTCTGAAGGCTAGAGTATATTAATTGATAATGCGTGAAGAGGTTATTCATCTATCAATTGCTATAGGATTTAAGGTTCAGGGTCTTGAATTTTCTCAATTCCAAAACACTTTCTTCTTACTCTCTCATTTTTATTAGTAAATATAGAAACAAAGTTAAATCCAGAGTTGGGGGTAGAAGGTTGGGGTGCAAAGTCTACATCTCTTACTAGCTTAGGATAGCATACAGGGTAGCAAAATCTTTTGAGAGATACAGAATAAAGCATGATGTAAGATCTGTGGGGGGGGAAAAACCACTTGGAGCTTGAGTAGTTTCAGAATTTTGCCTTCAGAGCCAATTGGAACAGTAAATAGATCAGAATAAAATGTTTAAAGCAAGTATTAGTAGTTCATTTAACAATTAATCTTGATTAGAAGCACAAAGATATAGGTCTCAAATAAAGTAAATATATTGAGGGATAAAAAAAATCACAAAAACTAGAACCAAAAGTTGAAAAGTAGACAAGAGTATATCAACTCTTTTGGTCAGTAGATCCATTCAGGTTATCAAATTATAGACCAGGTGTGTTTGGTGAATACCAAATCAGAGGATATTTTAAAGATTTTCTTAAATAAGGTATGATAATATAAGAAAAAAATTAGATCATAAGGATCTTTCCTTCTAGAAGCAGAAATCCCTTTTTAGAACTCAGAGAATCTTCTGATTCCAATGCAAAAAAATGAAATTTTATCCTTCAATCTTTTAAAAATTCACCTTTTCTAATATCCTAAGCTGATCCTTCAGCTTCTTCTTAAGTCTTTTTCTTTTATATATTCCTCTAAAAACATTTATAAATATTAAATTATAGTGTAGAATGACAACTTGACATAGATCTTAGGAGGCTAGTCTTAAGAGTCAGGAAAATCTGACTGCTTCACTACAAGCATGTAGTCCAACAGAGTAGTTTCCCGTCTGTTTTGATTACAAGGAATTTCCACTCTTGGAATTATCCATACTGATGAAATCACTGCAGTCCCAAGGAAAAAAACCCTATTTTATTGAATTTTTTTCTTTTCCCCATAACTTCAGAGAGGACTGTAAATTGCTTGAGGGCAGGGATTATCTTTTGCCTCTTTTTGTATCCCCAGCAGTGGATAGAATATAGACTAGGCATTTAATGTTTACTGATTGATATTCAGTAATTATTATGCCTTCCTTAGTGGGACTATCTCCAGACCTGAAGGGTATCTCTTTTTAGTTTTCTTCCTCTCACCCGATTCTTTCCCCTTTCCAAAGTGGAATACGATGGAGCTGCTCTAGAGACTAATGAAAATGATTGTTTAAAAAATATAGGGAAGCAGATTGAGTAAGCCTCTGGGTGTCAAACCCATTTGTAGAAGAGGCCACCCAAGCTTACATAGCTTTTAATGTCTAACCCAGATAACTTATCTATAAGTGCTGTTTGAAAGTTAATATGACCAGTTCCAGATAAGCTGTTCAAACAGATACAGGAAAATGATGTGGCCCTCAGAATAGGGTATAAAATTTCTAAGTGACTGAGCATGTCTATCAGACCATGCTAGTTCCCCAAGGAATTCTATTTTGGGATTATGGTGTATCCCATTGCCAAGTCTTACTTTGGGAGCCCTTCTTGTTTGCAGACCAGTTACTCCAGACAGGTTAAAGAAACAACTTGGTCAGAAAAATGTCCATTCTCATTTGCCTCCATAAGATTTGGTAGGGAGCTACACTGATGCCGTAGCATTACTTATCATTTCTATAAAAGGAAATATAATAGTCTACTCTATTCAACCTCACTGAGTATTTGCTGAGGGGGTGAATTAGAGAGGAAAGGGGAGTTATGATAGAAGCACACCCAGTGGGCTATCAGAACATTAGCAGCTCCGCAATCAGAGTAAGCGTTAAATGAAAATTTCTGTAGGCTGAGAAACTCTTTAAAAAAAGCCCACACAGTAAACTATTTCCAAGGAAATTCTGGGAAGCATTTGCACACCCACCCACTTCTCCCTCCCACTCTTCCTAAAACTAGCTAGCAAACTACTCCAGCAATGATAACAGTAGTTCTTCAGAATTGGGAATGACAACAAGATAAACAGGGAATCTGAGAAATATTAGTCTTTGAGGACTCCTTCCAAATGCTATCATTCATTCCTTTTTTTTTTTTTGCAAGGCAATGGGGTTAAGTGGCTTGCCCAAGACCACACGGCTAAGTAATTATTAAGTGTCTGAGACGCATTTGAACTCCAGTACTCCTGACTCCAGGGCCGGTGTTTTATGCACTGCGCCACCTAGCCGCCCACTAGCATTCATTCATTCCTAAAGTGAGAACTGTCAGAATCGCTGGACATTTAGCTACATGTGAGCATCTGAGAGGATTACAGACAAATTTGAGAATTTTGAGGGGGGCATTGGGCCAGTGTCCATGACTCTTTAGGGGTATCTGGTTATGGAAAGGTTAGGCAAGTCATTGGCATGTGAAGTCTTGCTTTGCAACGCTCTGGACCTTCTAAACCACCTTAAAATAAAAGTGGACCGGGGAGGGGGCCCTGAAGTCAGGCCAGGCCCGTTTCCTTCACTCCTTGAGACCATCACCTCACAACCAATCAAAGTGTCAGGACTTGACTCTCGGGGGGCGAGGAGGTGATGGGGGAGGGCCGAGAAGGAGGTGCCCAGCGGAAGCTCCCTCACCCGCTCCCGTTCCTTGGCGTTGGCCACCTGCCGCCTCTCCAGGACCTCCTTCAGGTCCTCGGTGGAGGAGTAGTCCCCGGACGGCTGCCTCTTCATCCGGCTGATGGCGGCTAGCTGGGGCCGGCTGCCAAACTGCTCCTTCAGCACCTCCTCCAGCAGCTCGGCCCGCGGAGTGGCCTGGAGGGGCAAAGGACAGGGCGGGGAGAGCTGCGGGTGTCCCTCCATGGCCCGCACAGACCGCCAGCTCCACGCACATTTGACCCTCAGTGGGCGAGGGAGCCGAATGGGTTCACCTGAGAAGGCGCGGGCGGGCACGTGTGTGCTCACCTGGATGGCCGCACGGGGATGCCTCAGCGCCCTGGGGGGAGGGGCTGCCTAGCCCTCCACCCCGCCCCCACCCGCCATTCCTCAGCCCCCACCTGAACCCGAGAAGGGGGTGGGAAGAAATTCGGAATCCCTGCTTCTTGGGGCACAGAACAGCCTGGAAGGAGTCTGGCAGAAAAGCCTGAGTGAGCCTCCAACACCCCGTCACCAGTCACTGGCCGGTTATGTGCCCACCCCCAGAAGAGGCCAGGACTGTGAGGGCCAAGGGTGAGTGCAAGTGCCTTTCACCCCACTCCCCACACACACATCCCTCCCTCACCTCCCCGCCAGGTTTAGTAGAGAGGAACCTGGGGACCGGGCCACCTTTTTACTGATGAGTAAACTGAGGTACAGAAGGTAGAAGAACATCAAGTGTCAGTCACCAAATCCAAAATGTACAATTTGAATTTGGACACCGAATCCAGTCGACTTTCTAACATACCAAATATTGCAAACTTCCATCACAGAGGCGGGTCCTTTGTCTGGTATCTACAAGACCTGTTTCAATCATTTTTCTGTTTACTTGCTAGCTCTATGATGTCCTAAATTTTGGTATTCCTCAGAGCACAGTATAATGCCCCCAGAACAGGCTTTCAATGAATACTTACTAAATGAATGAATGAATGATGAAAAAGGATAGGAGGATTGAAGGATGTTAAAAATAACACATTTTGGAGACCCTACAAAGTAGTAGAAAGACCCCTGACTTTTTTTTCTTTTTTTGTTATTGTTTTTATAATTTTACATTTCCCCCCCCCCATCTCACCCCCCCTAGGCAGTCTGATAGTCTTTACTTTGTTTCTGTGCTTTGTTTCATTGATCAAAATTGAATATGTTGTTAGAAATATCATATCCTTAAGGAAAAAAACAAAACTTAAGAGATAGCAAAATTACATAATAAAATACCCCCCCTTTTTTGCAAGGCAATGGGGTTAAACGGCTTGCTCAAGGCCACACAGCTAGGCAGTTATTAAGCGTCCGAGGTCATATTTGAACCCAGGTACTCCCGACTCCAGGGCCGGTGCTCTATCCATTGCGCCACCTAGCCGCCCCATAAAATACCTTTTTTCAAAAAAAAAAAAAGTAAGGGGAACAGTCTTTAGTCTTTGTCTAAATTCCACAATTCTTTCTTTGAATACAGATTCCATTCTCCATTTCAGATACCCTAAAATTGTGCCTGATAGTTGCACTGATGGAATGAGCAAGTTCATTAAGATTGATCATCGGGGGTGGCTAGGTGGCGCAGTGAATAGAGCACCGGCCCTGGAGTCGGGAGTACCTGAGTTCAAATCCGACCTCGGACGCTTAATAACTGCCTAGCTGTGTGGTCTTGGGCAAGCCACTTAACCCTGTTTGCCTTGCAAAAAAAAAAATTGATCATCAACTCCATATTGCTGTTAGAGTGTACAGTGTTCTTCTGGTTCTGTTCATCTCGCTCAGCATCACTTCATGCAACTCCTTCCAGGCTTCTCTGAATCCCGACCCTTCTGGTTTCCTAAGAGAACAATAGTGTTCCAGAACATACAGATACCACATTTTGTTCAGCCATTCCTCAATTGATGGACATTCACTCAATTTCCAATTCTTTGCCACCACAAACAGGGCTGCTATGAATATTTTTGTACAAGTGTTTTTACCCTTTTCATAATCTCTTCAGGATATAGACCCAGTAGTGGGATTGCTGGATCAAAGGGTATGCACATTTTTGTTGCCCTTTGGGCATAATCCCAAATTGCTCTACCAACAGTGTATTAATGTCCCACATTTCCCACATCCCTTCTAACATTGATCATTGTCTTTTCTGATCATGTTGGCCAGTCTGAGAGGTGTGAGGTGGTACTTCAGAGATGCTTTGATTTGCATTTCTCTAAGCAATAATGATTTAGAGCAATTTTTCATATGACTATGAATAGCTTTGATTTCCTCATCTGTAAATTGCCTCTGCATATCCTTTGACTGTCAGTTGGGGAATGGCTTTTTTTTAAAAATAAATTTGACTCCATTCTCTATATATTTTAGAAATGAATCCTTTGCCAGAAATACTAGTTGTAAAAATTGTTACCCAATTTACTACATATCTTTTGATCTTGTTACAGTGCTTTTGTTTGTGCAAAAGCTTTTTAATGTAATGTAATCAAAATTATCTAGTTTGTTTTTAATGATGTTCTCCATCACTTCCTTTGTCATATTCCATAGATCTGACAGGTAAACTATCCCTTGATCGCCTAGCTTGCTTATAATATTGTCTTTTATGTCTAAATCCTGTGCCCATTTTGATCTTATCTTGGTACAGGGTGTGAGATGTTGACCCCTGACTTTTCCATGAGATGACCACTTTGAATTCCAGGTTTACTATTTACTACCCAGATGACACTAGAAAATTTTCTTCTCTCTAGGTCTCAGTTTCTTCATTTACAAAATTTGATGATTACTAAGCAATCTTTAATACCTCTTCCATCTTTCAGGACTACATATGAGTCTTGAATGCTTCCCAAATGTGAAATTATAATTTTTTCATTTATATATAAAAGAACTGCAAAGCTCTTCAATGTGGCTTCTGATCTTTGTAGAAAAGACTGTACTTTAAAAACAATACACAGAAAAGAAGGAAGTTCAGAAGGAAGCACAAACAAGCTTTTGAAAGTAACATAGAATTAATTTCATATATATATATATTGAATCATGCAGTATAAAATGGAGACTTGCAGTTTCATAAAAAAATTGTTTTGGGGTTCTGATATATATATATATATATATATACATATATATGACAAATTATTTTTCATTCTCTCTCTTTCTCTAGAATGAAAATAAATAAAAATTAAGAAAAAGGATGTGCGTCCCTTTTTCTACCGAGGTCCATGAACCCAAAAAGAGAGAAGAGAACAATCTAATATGCCAAGTTAAAACAACTTTTGAGTTCAGATTTGGAGAGGAGGGATTTGTAGGAGAAATTTAAATATAAAGATGAGCCTTTAAAACGTTTATAACAGGGGCGGCTAGGTGGCGCAGTGGATAAAGCACCGGCCCTGGAGTCAGGAGTAGCTGGGTTCAAATGCGATCTCAGACACTTAATAATTACCTAGCTGTGTGGCCTTGGGCAAGCCACTTAACCCCATTTGCCTTGCTAAAACCTAAAAAAATAAAATAAAATAAAATGTTTATAACAAGCAGTGTAAGATTAATAAATACATCAAAAGTATAAGCTTCATTCTGAGCTCTTGGGATAGTTTTCTTCATGTCTCAACTCAAACACTACTTTCTTTTTTTTATTGAAATTTCATTTTATATATCCAATTACATGCAATGGTAGTTTTTTCAACATTCATTCATTTGCAGATTTATGAGTTCCACAATTTTCAGCCACCCTCCTGTCCTTCCCCCTTTCCCATGGCAGCAAACAGATTGGTAAAAGTTCTACATGTATATTTCTGTTTAGCATATTTATATGTTAGTCATGTTGTGAAAGAGGAATTAGAACTAAAGGGAAAAAAAAAACCATGAGAGAAAAAGGAAAAACATGATCGAAGTTTAAAAAAAAAAGTGAACATAGCATTCTTTGTTTTACATTCATACTCCATAGTTTTTTTCTCTCTGGATGTGGATGGCATTTTTCCATAGTAGGTCTTTCAAGATTGTCCTTGATTTCTGAATTGTTGAGAGGAGTTGCATGCATCATAGTTGATCATCTCACAATGTTGTTGTTAATATGTACAATGTTCTCTTGGTTCTGGTCACTTCATTCAGCATCAATTCATGCAAGTCTTTCCATGCTTCTCTAAAGTTGTATCACTCATGATTTCTTATAGAACAATGGTACTTCATAACATTCATATACCATAACTTTGTTCAGACATTTGCCAGTTGATGGAAATTCCTTCAATTTTCAATTCTTTGCCACTCCAAAAAGAGCTGCTATTAAAAATATTTGAACACATGAGACTTTTCCCATTTTTTATCATTTCTTAAGTATAAAGACCTAATATTGGTATTGCTGGATCAAAGGGTATGTTCAGGTTTATTGCTCTTTGGACATAGCAACAGATTATTCTCTATAATTACTGGATCAGTCCTCAACTACACCAACAATGCATTAATGTCCTAATTTTTCCATATCCTTTCCAACACTGATCATTTTCCTTTTTTTTTGTCATATTAGTCAATCTGATAGGTGTGAGGTGTTACCTCATAGTTGTTTTAATTTTCATTTCTCTAATCATTAATGGTTTGGAGCATTTTTTATATAACTATGAAGAACTTTAATTCCTTCTTCTGAAAACCTCCTGTTCATGTCCTTTGACTATTTATAAAATGTGGAATGGTTTGCAATCTTATAAATTTGATTTGGTTCTCTATAGAGTTTAGAAATGAGTCCTGTATCAGAAATACTGTGAAAATTGTTTCCCAGTTCTGCCTTCCTTCTAATGTTGGCTGCATTGGTTTTATTAGTGCAAAAACTTTTAAATTTAAAATAGTAAAAATCATTAATTTTGTAATTTATACTATTTTTTATTTTTATTTATTTATTTTATTATTTATTTCTTTTTATTTATAATCTTTATTTCTTGTCTGGTCACAAATTTCTTCCCTTTCCTGAGATCTGACAGATAGAGTATTTCTTGTTCTTTTAATTGGTCTCAATTCTATACCCATTTTGACCTTATTTTGCTATAGAGTTTAATATTCAAACACTACTTTCTATGTGAAACCTTTCCTAATCTCCTGAGCTTAACACTATCTTCTTTGGTTTCCTTATCTGTAAAATGGGGAGAATAGTAACACCTACCTTCCAGGATGTTGTGAGATTAAAATGAGAAAGTACTTGTAAAGTGCTTTGCCAGCCTTAAAGTTCTACATAATTACTAGCCGTTATTATCCCCCTTCAAAAAATGTCCTTTTATATATTTATGTATATTACCTATACTTATCTATGCATATGGTTATCTCTCCCACTGGTCTATAAGCTTCTTGAGGACAAGGGCTATTTCAAAGGATTGCACACAGAGTAGATACTTAATATGGACAGTTAATTTGAAAGAGTAACAGTGAGAAGGGGAGAGGAAAAGAAATAGCTAAGGGCCAGATGACTTAAATATCTAGAGACTTTGCTGAAAGATAGAAAAGGAGGAAGGAAAGGAGAGACAAGAAAACAAAGACAATGAAAGATACAAATAGTAGGAGGAAATAGACTCAGAGAAATTCATGTAAAAAGAACTTAGATATCAGAGGATTGCAAGCCTATACTAGTTAACAGGGTTGCATTCAAGGAAAGAAAGCTAATGTGATTTTAGTTAAAAGTATATATATACTTAAAAAAAAAGCATTGTGGAGTGCTCAGAATAAAAATGCTGACAGAACCAGAAGACACTAACTTGGTCAGATGACAGTATTGCATTCAAGGCTTCACTTTATATGAGGAACTTTGAGAAGCTGGAACACAGCCAGAGAAAGGGTTGCCAGCAGGATAAGAGGCTTGGAGACCATGTTCTCAGTTTCTGAAAAGGAATTAGTTTTCTATTAAATTTACCTTATTAGATTATTCTTTCTTCAAGATAAAGACTTTAAAATTACAATACATCTAGTAAATATACAAGAAATACAGAACTGAGACAACTGGCAACTTTAATTTTAGAATACCAAAACAGAAGTTTGCAGGGTCAGTGAGATTATTTTCAGAAGCATTTTATAGCCTGACATTATATAGCTTATAACATTAATAAAACTGCAATTAGCTATTTGAAGAAAGATTCCTTCCTCCCTCCTCCTTAAATAGTAAATTTTACTTCCTTCTTTTAGTAGAAACAAACTATCATCTGAAATTTAATTAAGAATTCTGAGAAAAGAGATGCCTTCTTTATAATATGTCATCTTTTGTGGTTGTTCAGTTGTGAGACTAAAATGTTGGGGCTTTGTTGGCAAAGATACTATAGTGGTTTACCATTTCCTTCTCCATTTTATTTTACAGATAAAGAACTTACCCAGAGTTAAGTTAGTTGCCCAGGGTCATACAGCTACTAAGTGTCAGAGGCCAGATTTGAACTCATAAAGATGAGTCTTCTTGATTCTAAGCCCAGAACTCTATACAGTATACCACCTAGCCGCCATCTTTAGAACTCAACTTTCAAACCTTTTTTAAAGAACCTTTCAAAGATGCAAGAGAAGGTATGCTTATAATAATACTATTATAAAATGGAATGTATGAATAGAAGTGAAGTCTCTTATTTTACAAATGATACCCAAGCTAACAGAAAAAGATTCCAATCATACTCATATAGTGAATTTCATTTAAGAGTTTTGGAGAGCTTAGCAAATGTAACAGCAAACAACATTCAAATTCATTAAGAAAAGTACCCTGCTAATTCATTCTATGATAGCTTGAATTACCACATAAAAATGATCAAACACATTTTTAGAAGAATGAAAAGTTGACATTGATGGTTGAGTAAACAGAGCTCCTTAGAGAAAGGGATAACCACACCTTCATATTAGGAACTATCAATTAAGAAAATGAGAATGTAAATCTGTGGTAAATATAAGTTTGTAGTCCAAGGTTAATGACCTTCAATTATAAACTGAGAAATGAGTGAAAATTATGTTTAATAATACCTCCAAAGTTTCATTGATGCTGGCTATCTTCTAGATCAGTGGTGTCTAGACTTTTTTATTACCCCATAAATAATTTTTTTTCACTTATACCCTTGTTGTTTGTCATTCATTCTTGAAGAGGACCATGACATTAGGGAGGTGATGACATGACATGCAAGTGAACTGGATTTAAGTGAAGGGATGCTGTGCAAAGTCACCATCCTCATTCTCCTTTGGAGCCATCTTGGTCCAGGGACCAGATATGGATCAGGATGACTGGAGATGCCCCTGATGCAGTGGAAAAACTTGGTCTTTTTAAGCAGTCTTTAACAGCTCTCAACTTGACTGAAGCAATACCTATTTATACCCTAATATGTTTATAAAATTACACAGGTAATAATCATGTATATTATAAAACTAATAAAAATGGAAATTAAAAAGATGAAATAATACTTGATCAAAGAGCAGGCAGGAAGCTGCTAGAATTTATTGAGAAGGGGAGCAACATAATCAGAACTGTATGGAGGATGGAGAGAGTGGGGAGAGATTTCAATTGGAGAGATCAATTAAGAGGTTGTTCTAATAATTCAGTAAAGGAGTGAAAAGAACTTGAATAAGGTGGTGCCGTAGGAGTGGAGAAAAGTGCATGGATGAGAGAAATGTTGAGGAGGTAGACTTGACAAGATTTGGCAGCTAATTGTATATGTGGCTTGAAGTAGAGTGAAGAATTGAGTATGATAGATTATGAGCCTCAGAGATTGAAAACATGATTATATCCTTGATCGCAGTAAAGATATTCAAAAGTGGGGTGAGTCTGAAGGAAACATAATATAACGAGATTTTGTGGTGTAAATTACAACCATCTTGGCATACTCATCCTATACAGTTCTATCCCACCAAAAATGACATGAAGGGGCAAGGTAGAGATATTTCTTATTTTTATTTTGTATAGGAGGCCAATCCTGGGAGCTCAGAGGCCACTGGAAGTTGCCTGCCACAGTTAAGGTGATGGGTTAAGGATATGCTGGTTTTGAGGTCAGCTGTAGAGACTTAAATCAAGAGCAGAAGAAGAGAGCTTAGGAGTGTCTAGGATCATGGGAGATAGTGTGGAAAGATTGTGTTAGAAAAAGACCCTACAATTGGTTATGCAGGGAGGGGGGATGCAGGGCATCTTCTTATTCTTCTGTTGGTTACTTTTGGGGGCCAAGACATAACTGGTTTATTATCATGCTATGACCTATTGGGAGTGTATCTTTGGAGACTACAAATGACATTGTTTTGGAAGATCGCAGAACAATTACCCCACTGTTATGGACTTCAAAAAATCATAGACTGGGATGGAATCACAAGTTTCCTGATGAAGGAAGATTACTGTATCAGAAGGGAACAGCTTAAAAGGGGAGAAGAAAAGCTAGATAATTGCACCATCCTTTCCCACAAATTGTAAAAAAGATTTTCTGGGGGCAGAGCCAAGATGGCAGCATGAGAACAACCTTTCCTAGAAGCTCTCTCCAAAATATTTCAAGAACCTTAAAATTATGATTCCATCTAAATTTTCAAGACTCTGAACCCAGTGAGGCAATTCTCTAGCCCAAGGTAACCTGGAAAATAGTGGGAAGGCTATGTTCCACATGGTTGGAGGGGGACAGCAGCAGAGCAAAGGAACTCTAGCCTTCCAGGAACAGCCCACAGGATGCCTGGGTCCCTGGGAGCCCTGGCTCCTGGCAGTTTCCTGACCTTCCAAGCCAGGGAGCATCAAGCGCATCTTGGAAGATAAGCAGGTAAACCTCTGCCAGAGTGAGCATGAAGCCTAGGCAAGTATAGCCCTCCTCAGTGTTGCTGTAGTCCTCAGCACAGCCCAGATCCCAGGAAACAGAAGCAGACCTGTGGAACTACCGAGTAGGGATTTGACCAGCAGCTGGTTCCGGAGTGCTCAGCCCACAGAAGGTAAGGGGTGGGGTGAGACTGTTGCAGTCTCTCCTCTGACAGGACTCTAGGGATTTGTCCATATTCAGAACCTGGTCACAGTCTGGGGCCCTCATACTGCCATAGAGCAGGGACCCTCCTCACAGCTCCAGGTCAGAGGAGTGGGTTTTTGGTCATCCACAGACCAGAGCACAGGCAGGAGAACAGTTAGAGCCTCTCATAAGACCTTGAAGGAACTGAGGTCCTTGTTGGGGTGTCCCAATAATACTCAAAAGGTCGGGAAACAACCCCAAACCAGGGCACAGGCCAGGGAAACGAGTATACAGAAAAAAAAAGGAACCTGACCATAGACAATTACTTTGATCCCATGGAGGACCAAAATACACAATCTGAAGATGAGAAAGCCCAAGCTTCTACATCTAAATCCTCCAAGAAATATAGAAGTTAGGCTCAGGCTATTTCAGAACTCAAAAAAGATTTTGAAAATCAAGTAAGGGAGATAGAAGAATAATGGGAAGAGAAATGAGAGAGATGCATGAAAAACATGAAAACCAAATCAGCAGCTTAGTCAAAGAGATCCAAAAAAATGCTGAAGAAAACAACATGTTAAAAAACCAGTTTAGGGGGTGGCTAGGTGGCATAGTGGATGAAGTACCAGCCTTGGAATCAGGAGTATCTGGGTTCAAATCCATTCTCAAACACTTATTAATTACCTAGCTGTGTGGCCTTGGGCAAGCCGCTTAACCACATTGGCCTTGCAAAAGAAAACAAAACTAAAAAAAACCGTTTAGGACAAAGTATAAAACAATCCAAAAAGTTAATGAGGAGAAGAATGCCTTAAAAAGCAGAATTGGCCAGATGGAAAAGGAGATAAGAAAGCTCTCTGAGGAAAATAAGTCCTTCATATGTAGACTAGAGCTAAAGGAAGCCAATGACTTTGTAAGGAATCAAGACATAATAACTCAACACCAAAAAAAATGAAAAACTAGAAGAAAATGTGAAATATCTCATTGAAAAAACAACAGATCTGGAAAAAACAGATCCAAAGAGACAATTTAAAAATTATTGGGCTACCTGAAAGTCATGATCAGGAAAAGAGCCTTGACTTCAGTTTTAAAGAATTACTATAGGGAAAATTTGCCTGATATCCTAGAAGCAGAGGGCAAAAATAGAAATTGAGAGAATCCACCAATTTACTCCTGAGAGCCAAAATAATAATAATAATAATAATAATAATGATGATGATGATGATGATGATGATAACCCCCAGGAATATTATAGCCACATTCCAGAATTCCCAAGTCAAAGAGAAAATATTACAAGCAGCCAGAATGAAACAATTCAAATATCGTGGAACTACAGTCAGGATTGCACAGGACTTAGCAACATCCATTAAGGGCTTGTAGGGCCTGGAATATAATTTTCCAGAAGGCAAAAGAGCTTGGAATGCAACCAAGAATCAACTATCCAGCAAAAATGAACATCCTCTTCCGGGGGAAAAGATGGACTTTCAATGAAAAAGGGGAATTTCAAATGTTCCTGTTGAAATGACCAGAAGTATATAGAAAGTTTGATCTTCAAGTACAGGATTCAGGTGAAGCATAGAGGGTGGATAGGAAGGGTATATTATGAGGGATTTAAAGATGATGAACTGAGTATATTCCTGCATGGTAAGATGATACTTATAATATTCATATGAATCTTCTTATTTATTAGAGCAGGTAGAAGGAGCACATATAGAAAAGGCACAGTAGGGAGTTGAATTTGAAGGTATAATATATTGTAAAAATGGGGTCAACAGGTGAAAGGGGAATGTACTGGGAGTAAGAGAAAGGAGAGGTAGAATAGGCTAAGATATTTCATGTAAAAGAGTCAAGAAATAGTTTTTGCAATGGTATGCAAGGGGGGAAGGTAAGGGGGGAATGAGGGAGCCTTCATTCTCATCAAAAATGGCACAGAGAGGAAACAGCATACACACTCAATAGGGCATAGAAATCTAGAAGAAAAAGGAGAGAAAGGGGGAAAGGGGGAGAGGAGGGAGGATATGGGTGATAGAGGAGAGGGTAGATCATGGAAGAGGATAGTCAAAGATAACACATTTTCTTTTTTACTTTGTGTAAGGTAGTGGGTTTGGGTGGCCTGTCTAGGACCAAGGGACCGGGTGGTTGCTGGGTCTCTGAGGTGGGATGTAGGCTTGGGGCCTCTTGGCCCCAGAGCTGGCATTCTGTCTACTGTGCCACTTGGCTGACAGTACATTTTTAAAGAGGGACAGAGTGAAAGGAGAGAGAAAATATAATAAATGGTAGTGGGGAGGAATGGATGGAGGGAATTACAATCAGCAACAGCAACTGTGGAAAAATATGGAAGTAACTTCTCTGATGGATTTATGATAAAGAATGCCATTCACCCCCGAGACAAAGTTGATGGTATCAGAACCCAGACTGAAGCACATTTTTTTCTCTTTCTTTTACTTTATTTCTCATGAGGTTTTATATTTTTGTGGGAGGAGGGGGGATTATGTTTACTTTCACAACAAGAATATTTTAGTAATGTGTAAATAGATAAAAAATAAAGACAAAAAAAAGATTTTCCATCAGAGCAAGCATTTTGTGTTAGATGGATGAATGCTCTTTATGGATGTTGGTTTTGCCTAACTGATATAGACTGGACCTATAGATTTCATTTGCATAGAGAACTCCCTAGTTTGGGATGGGGAACCCTTTTTCTGCCGAGGGCCATTTGGATATTTATAACATCATTTGTGGGCCATGCAAAATTATTAACTTTAAAATTTGTCTGCTAGTAGTCATCAAAATTGCCTGCTACTAGTTAAAGATTAGGATAGGTAAAAAGAAACAGTTGGAAATTACTCTAGTAATCTCTTGTTTAACCAAATCAAAGATATTAGTTTCTGGAATAAGAACTTACTATTAGGCAAAAATTGCTGGGGAAAACTGGGATAGTATGGCAAAAACTAGGCATAGACTCACACCCTATACCAAAATAAGGTTAAAACAGGCACAAGATTTAGACATAAAGGGCAATACTATAGACAAATTAACAGATCAAAAAAATACTCTGTCTGATCTATGGAAAGGGGATAGTTTATGACCAAACAAGAAATAGAATACATTATAAATTGCAAAATGGATGATTTTGACTATATTAAATTAAAAAGTTTTTACATCAGTAAAACCAATGCTGCCAAAATTAGAAGGAAAACAGAAAACTGGGAAACAATTTTCAACAGAAAAGGGGTTCTGATAAAGGTCTCATTCCTAAAATATAGAGAGAATTGAATCAAATTAATAAGGTTACAAGTCATTCTTCAGTTGATAAATGATCAAAAGACAGGAACAGGTAGTTTTCAAACAAAGAAATTAAAGTTATATAATCATATTAAAAAATTCTCTAAATCATTACTGATTGGAGAAATGCAAATTAAAACAACTATGAGATTCCACCTCATACCTATCAGATTGACTAGGATAACAAAAGGGGAAATGATCAATGTTGGAGAGGTTGTGGGAGGATTAGGACATTGATGCATTTTGGTGGGGTTGTAAATTGATCCAACCATTCTAGAGAACAATTTGGAACTATGCTCACAGAGCAATACCCTTTGACCCAGCAATACCAATACTAGGCCTATCCAGAAGAAGTCATTAAAAAGGTAAAAAGTCCCACATGTTTCAAATATTCATAGCAGCTCTTTTGTAGTGGCAAAGAATTAGAAATTGAGGGGATGCCCGTCAATTGGGGAATGGATGAACAAATTATTGAATATGAATGATATAAATATTATTGTTCTATAAGAAACCATGAATAGTCAGACTCTAGAGAAGCATGGAAAGAATTTCAAGAACTGATGTTGAGTGAAAGGAGCAGAACCAAAAAAATATTGTATACATTAACACCATTGAGAGTTGATCAACTTTGATGGATGTAGCTCCTCTCAGCAGTTCAGAAAGCTAAGACAACCTTGGGAGACCTGTTATGGACAACATCATCCATTTCCAGATGAACAAAACCAAACCAAAAACCCCCCAAACTACAGGATCTGAATGAACACTGTTTACTTTTTTACTTTTTTAAAATTTCTCTGTTTTTCCTTTCTGTCTGATGGTTTTCTTTCTTGTTCCTGTCCTAATTCCTCAAACAGAAAATAACCAGTATGTAAACAGATCAAAGACAAGTGTACATGTGCAATGTTCACTAGACTATTCCCTGCTAGGGGGAGGGGTTTGGGAAGGGTGGGTGGGAGAAAACTGTGTAACTTATAACTATGCATGTCAATGAAAGTTGAAAAACTTTCATAAGATGTAACTGGAAAAATAAAATATCAATTAAAAATTAGCCTGTTATATTTGGTCAAACATTTAATTAATTAACCTCTAAAAACCTCCTAGATATATTGAATTTCAAGTCCTGCCTGTGGTTGCTGTGGTGCTGCCAGACCAAATGATTTTGCCAACCTTATACACTGGACATTCCTTGCCCCTGCCCTAGATGAACAAACTCTCTCAATTAATGAAGATGGGACCCTTCTCTGCAACTTAGAGAGATGCTGAGAGAACTAAGAAAGAAGTCAAGCAACTTGTCCAGACTCCTAATACAGTGGGTATTTGAAGCTGGAAGTAAACCCAGCCTTCCTTGTTTTAAATCCAGTTATGAATTGTGCCACTTACCTCTTATAAAGAGGCTGATCCAAGGGCCTTCTCTCCTTTACTCTCCTACTCCCAGGGTTTAAGTCCCCCAGGTCAAACAGACCACCGACCTTCTGGGTCATCTCAGATCTTGTCTTACTCTCTCTAGTCAGGTTAATTATCTATGTTTCCTTCCCTACATTTCTATAGTTCTGCCTGTATGATATAATCTTCTCTTTCAAATAGATCCAGCCTTTAGCATATGCCTTTTGGATCAAAATTTCTCAGAGGCAGATTTCCCCTCTCTAAAGAAGATCTTCCAATAATGAGAGTTGGCCAAAAATAGGCTGACCTGTTTCAGGAGGTAGTTAGTTTCTCAGATTCTAAGAGGTCTCCAAATGAAAGCTGGGTGACCACATCTTTGTTATATTTTAGCTGTACTGAAATCTGTGAGATTCCTTCCTAGGATAATTTGGCATAGTAGATCAAGTGTTGGACTTGGAGTCACAAATTCTTGTCCTAAGATGTTTACTAATTGTGTAGTTCCTCACCTCTCCTTCAATAAAAACCTTCCTTCATGGGAAGGATATTAATCTGCTGTAAATTAAAATAATTTGAAGTCCCCCTGAATTTCTAACAAGGGATGAGGAAATGATGCTGGGCCCTCAAAATTTATATACCAAGAAAAAACAACCAATCTGTGGCAAGGCTTACCAAGTCAGCATGTCTCTAATATAGATAGACATGGTGATAGATTGCAATCAAAAGACCAGCCTTGTCTTAGGACCAGAAAATGCATTCCAGGAGAGGTGATGGCCAAAAGATGTCCAGCTTGTGATGAGTGTTTTGGTCACAGAAATTCATTAATTCATGTATTAATGTATGTGAAGGAGAGAGTTCCGGCACTAACTAAATCAAAGATCCTGAGTAGTAATGAAGGACTACTCCAGCAATGTATCATCTTCATTGACCTAGAATTATGCCAATTTGTGGATTGCTCTAAATTTGAAACTTTGTTAATACAACTACTCATTTTGTCAGTCTTCCCTCACCCCACCTAGCCAATCAGTTGCCAAATGTCGTCATTCCTACATCCACAATACTTCTTTTATTACCATGCCTTCTCTCTGCTCATACAATCACCATTCTTATTTAAGATCTCATTATCTCATTCCTTTCCTAGAGTGCCTGGCAAACACCTAAATAGTTGGTGGTTTATCAAAGTTTGTGGAATAGAACAGAATGGAATTTAAGTCCATGTTTTAGTTCATGGGTATTTGAATTTTTTTTGTAGTTGGTAAATAACATGTTCTTTTTCTCTCTTATTCATTGACTTTTGTTGATTATTTACAAGTGATAGGGAAATATTTTGAATGAGGGGAGTGGGAGTGATGCCTAGGGTAGAATGTTTCAAATCCTCGCCCTAGATATTCATTTATTTATTCACTTACTGTTGCCTAGTCCTAAAATATTCCTCCTCCTCCAGATTCCCTGGTTTCCTTCAAGGCTCATCTAGAATGCTATCTTCCATTCAGCTTTACTTCTAAGCATATTCTCCAATTTTCTTTTTGTTCAGTCTTATTCAACTCTTTGTGACCCCATTTGATTTTCTTGGCAAAAATACTTGTTTGCCGTTTCCTTCTCCAGTTCATTTTACAGATGATGACATGAGGCAAAGAAGATTACATGACTTGCTCAGAGTCATACAGCTACTTGGGGTCAGGAACTTGTTTTGCATTTCTTTATATCCATAGCACTAAGCATAGAGCCCTCATCCTCTTAATTTCTTAAATGCTTGTTGACCTAACTTGATTCCAACCTCATTAGAGACTGAACATTATTTTTTAGTTCCCCAGATAGTGCTTATCCTAGTCCAAAACACAGATTGTCCTTAAATTGATATTAGAAAGAAATTGTTATAAAGTACAAAATGAACATTTTACAAGATAATCAAAAAGGTGGTTGCTAACTAGAAAAGATTTTCTATTACACAGTGTTCTTTTAGCTACATTCTCTTATTTGATTTGCTAAGTTCTCCAGTGATTAAAAGAGCTATAGCCTAAGTAACCTGGAGGAGCTATAACACTCAACTCTGAAACACTGAGCATGGGAGAGAGAGAGAGAGTCCCTCTGTCTAATTGTCCCAAGCAGGTGGTTCACAGAGTCTTTTTCTTGACCAAAAGGTAAATGAAATGTTTCACTTTAGATTTCTGCTATTTACAGTAATGCAACCTTTACAGTAGGTGGCGACATTGGCCTTTAAAAATAAGCATTTTCGTTACTCTTTTCAGTTGCTAGTTTGGGGGTCATAAATTTAGAAGGTAAAATTGATTACTTAGGGTAATTTTTTTTCCTTTTTCTCTCTCTCCCCCTTTACACACTAATTGATTCAAAGCCATTTCCCATCCCATTATAAACTTAACTAAAATCAAACTATTTAGTGAATGGAGCACCAGACCAAGAGTCAGGAAGATGCATCTTCTCGAATTCAAATCTGTCCTCAGATACTTACTAGCTGAGTGACCTTGGACAAGTCACTTAATCCTGATTGCCTTCTCTGTAAAATAAATTGGAGAAGGAAATAATAAACCTTATCTTTGTCAATAAAACCCCAAATAGGTCATAAAAATCAAACATATCTGAAACAACTGAACAATAAACTGTTGAGTTTGGGACAGCTCTATTAGGAAGATTCTTCTTATATTAAGTTTAACTACTGACTCTGTAATTTCCAATATTTGTTCCTAATTCTTCCCCTTGGGGCTAAGCAAAACAAATCTAATTATTCTTCTAAATGATGCAATGTTCTTCCTGGAGTCAGGAAGGCGTGAATTCAAGTCCAGTTCTATATATTTCTTAGCTGCTAGAGCAAGTCACTCAATCTCTGCCTGCCTCAGTTTCTTTATCTGTAATGGGATGTGTGTGTGTGATAATAATAGCAAATGCCTTCCAAGTTTGTTGTGAAGAGCAAATGAGATAATATTTGTAATATGCTTAGCATAATAATACCTGTTACATGGGAGATGCTATCTATTATTATTATTAACATTATTTTCTAAATTATTATTTATTCATTTATTTTTATTATTATTTGTTCATTAATAATTTTGTTTGTTGTTTTATTTATTGTTATTTTATTTATATTTATAGCTGTCATATCCTCCTAAGTCTTATTCTTTCCTGGTTAAATATACTCAATATCTTCAAGCAGTCCTCATAAGATAAGGTCCTCTTTCCATTTGGTTACCTTGCATAATCTGACTTATCTTCTTATTTGATCTTCTAAACCAGCCTGTCATAGATGAGGAAAGCTGAGGTTAACACAGACAGTTAAAGTCACTTACTTAATGCTGTGTAATTAATAACACAATCCTGATTTTCTAACCTTTCTAGGTCTTAGTTTTCTTTTTTAGTGAAATAAAAGGGATGGACTATCTTGAAAATTCTTTCCAGCTCTAAGCCTATGATCCTTAGATTTTCTGAAGTCAGATCTCTCAACTCTGAGGTCAAAAATATGTACAAAATGTCAACATTATCTTTCCACTAGTACTTCTCTCCAAGAACTAAAAAGATGTACAAATAAATCTCTATATTGTTGTTTAGTCATTCAACTGTGTCCAACTATTTGTGACACCATGGATTTCTCCATGGAGTTTTCTTTGCAAAGATCCTGTAATGGTATTCCTTTCTTCTCCAGTGTGTCTCCATTTTATAGATGAGGATCTAAGGCAAATAAGAGTGTGGAGAATCTACTGTATGCAGAGAGTGTTATGTTATTTCTGGGAGAGATACCACCTTCAATGTACTGCCAAATTGAACAGCTTTTTATCCCTTGAATATATTACGATGCTTCTCTATCCTTGCTCATGCTGTTTTCTATATCTAAAGTATTTCCTGATTCATCTTTTCCTGTTGAATACATATTCAACCTTTATAGACCAAGTCAAAGTGACTCACCCAACTAGAAATTGTTTGAAGTTGGATTTGAACTGAGATCTTTCTAACTCCAAGCCTGGTGCTTTATTCACTGTATCACCTAGCCTCCCTATATAAACACTAGTTGTTGTTTTTATTATTATTATTATTTTTACTACAACCACCATTACATATCAACAAAATAAAGTTATAGTGAAAACTATTTGTATTGTTGAACCCTATATATAAATATACACAACAATTAACAATCTAACATTAGGATAATTTCTAAGCAATGAGTTCCCAAAATTAAATTGAAGACTTGGATGAATGAGATATTCTAGATACACAAAGTTTCCAAATAACTGAAGGGATTTCCAAGTAGGTTCTTAACAGATATTTGATGTAATTGATAGGTCTTACTTAACATGCAAAGCTTCAGCAGAAGAGATGAAATCATACTTGTTGGAAGGAAAATGATTCTTAAAGTGGAATGGGAAATTTCAAAATGTAATGAATCTCTAGCATTAAATCATGAGAGAAATGAGGGGAAAGGCATTCGTGGAAGGCAAAGAGAAATATTAAAGTAATAATTTCAAAAGTAAATATTTAAACAGATTACACAGTTCCTTGACTTCATAAGCAGAGTACACAGAGCATATTTTCTTGACAATTCAGGATCATCATATTGACCATTAGTTATTTTCCAGTGCTATTAGATACTTTTAGAGTCTACTGAGGTGTGTTATGCACTTACTTGTTAAATATTTACTCTTGCTCTAACTGGTCCCAAATGATTGAGTTTTTTTTATTTCTTGTGCCTGTTTTTTATATTTTTTACTATTTTCTCCCCCTTTTTAGATCCTTGCCAAGATCTAAAACTACCAAAATAAATATTTCCTCTACATATATATTTTCATGCCATTCTGCTGTTCAAATACTATGTGCCTATTTCCTACCAAAAAAAAAAAAAGGCAAAGCATTCAAGGCTTTCCATGAGCTGATACTACCTTTTTTTCTTTTCCAGTCTTATATTATGCCCCACTTCAATGTACTGCCAAACTGAACAGCTTTTTGTCCCTTGAATACAAGTTCCAATGCTTCTCTATTCTTGCTCATGCTGTTTTCTATATCTAAAATGCTTCCTGATCCATCTTTCCCTGTTGAATACCTATTCAATCTTTATAGACCAAGTGAAATGGCACCCTGCCCATGATACTTTCTCTGATCCTTATCTCCCCAAACAAGGGCTTCACTTTCTAGTACTCACACAGTGCTTCATTTGCATTTCTTATTGTTTATCGTACCTATGTGTGTTGAAATTCTATCATTCAAATAACTGTAAAGTCCTTGATGGCAGAATCTGTCTTATCTGAATGTGGTATCTCTCTCAGAAATAACATAGTGCTCTCTGCATACAGTAGATTCTCCACAAATGTTTGTTGCTATTAGCATTTGATTGTCATTATGCCTGTTTCTCTTCCATTTTTATTTTGGGCTTCTATTCTGGTAAACCTCAGGCACCTGATAAACAGGTTTATTAGGATGACGTGTAAAGGAAGAGTAAAGACTCTGAAGATCGAATCAAAAGTCTCAAAAATAAAATGAGTTTAATAAATGCATTTTGAACAAGTGATTTCAAAAGTATTTATCAAGCCTACATATTGTGCAAGATGCTGAATGTCTTTTATGTTTATTTCCTCATTCTTGTTTGTGTTCCAAATATATGAAATTTCAACATAGTGGAAATTCAAGTAGATGATATATTAAAATACTTCACAATATTATAAAAAAAAATTCTCAGTTCTGCTGAATCTCTTCAGAGTCCTATAAATTAGCCAATCATTCAAAAGCCATAGAGACTTGAAAACAGGACAGTATATATATCTAGGTGCAAGGGTCAACTCAGGATTTAGCACCAAGCCCAGTTCTTCCTTCAAAGTGGGATGGGCTTTCTTTAACGTCAATAAACAGGAAATAAGAGACTTAGAAGATAAGGGTTAGATCACCCAAAAAAAGAGCTAGAGAAGATCACAGAAGATAAAGTAGATGATTTGAAAAAGGTTTTCCTTGCTGCAGCTAAGAGGCAGGCAGGTTGTACAGTAGATAGAATGCTTTGAGTTCATATCCTTTCCTTAATATTTACAGACCCTGTGACTATCGGCAAGTTAGTTACCCTCTCCTTGCCTGAATTTCTCCTTCTGAAATATGGTAATAATAACATCTAGGTAAGTCAGGTGGTACAGAGCACCAGCTCTAGAGTCAGGAGGACCTGAGTTCAAATCCAACCTCATACACTTGACATGAGCTATGTGACCCTGGACAAGTCATTTAGACCTTATTGACTTCTCCTGCCTCCCACCCCCTCCAAACAATAATGATAGCATCTATCTAAATCCCACATAAATGCTAACTAAGATTAGAAGAAAAACTATAGTTAACTGGGGGGGGGGGGTCTCTATAAATAGTTTTCTAGTAAAAGACTCATTTCTAAGGGAAAAGACAAATATTGAAGGAGTTACTGGAAAATAGGTACAATAATTCATTGTTGGTGGAGCTGAGAATTGCTATAAATATTCTGGAAAGCAATTGAAACTATACTCCCAAAGCTGCTAAACTGTGCATTCCCTTTGACCCAGCAATAGGGCTTATACTCCAAATAGGGGTATAAGGAAATGAAGAAAGGTCCTATGTATAGAAAAAAAAAACATTTATAGCTGCTCTTTTTATAGAGGTAAAGAACTTTATAAGTGAGTACCCACTAATTGTGGAAGAGCTGAATAAATTATACTAAGAATATATTTACAGCATATCTTTTAAGTATAATACAAATTTAAATTAAAATGATGATGATGGAAAAAGAAGATTGCTAATGGATGTCATGAAATGTCATAGATTGGTTGGAAAGTAGCCACAAAAGAACAATTGAAACAATCCAAAATTCATCAAAGATAAAATCTAAGAAAAGAACAGTTAGTAAAACCCATCAATACAAGTATCTATACAAAAAATTCCGAAAAGAAATGAGAAATTAGAAATTGAAACTTAAGGGAACAAATTTGATCTCATTGGTATGATTGAAACTTGGTGGGATGAAACCTATCTTGAGAAGTCAACACCCCATCCTCAATTTTCTGATAAAGGAGAGGAAATCTAGACATAAGTTCATCATGTCCCCTCATTTTTGAGACTATGGTTCAAAAAAAAATCCCCAGGATAGGTAAAAGAGTAGCATTTGTATGTGAAGATGGTACACCATATGAGGAAATCCAGGAATAAGAAGGGGAAAGTATAATGGAGACTGTTTTGGTATTGGATTACACTATACTTGGACAAAAAGAGGAAATAGATGTGGTATTTGAGAACTAGACCATGAGCTCTTTGCTTCTTTCAGCTGTATGAAATGTTACTTTCACGATTATCTATCATTCTTCTCCCTAAGGTTTTATAGCTAGAGTTATATTTAAACTTGCCATTGGAAGCCATCTCTCTCCATTTGGCAAAAAAGAATTAAATTTTACTAAGACATTTTCTGGTCATTTTGGTGTCCCTGTCATAACAATTAATTTACATTGGTTTAACTTCTATTTCCAGCATATTGCAAGTCAGCTTTGTATACCAAAGAAAATGTTGGGTAATAAATTGTTAGCCTTGCAAATATGTATCCACACCTTACCAGCCTGAAACATTTTGCCCCCTCCCATGTCTTTCCTAGTCCTCTCCACACCTGAGCTCCCCACCCCCCAAAAATGAATTTAATCAACATTCTGTTCCTCCTGGCAATTTGTCTTTTGTCAGGATGATGTGATGTAGATCTGAATGTCAACTGTCAAATAAATAAGGAAGTCAGAAATAGATGTTGGCAAATAAGAACAATTGGATAAGAAATAGATGGATTAACTGGATTTAACTCTTTTATGAATTGTGAGTTACAGTCTTAAAAAATGTCAGAAAAATGTCTTTGTATGGAATCTAGATAGTACCATATATCCATGGACTTGAATAGCTATTTGATGGTGTTGATTAGCCAAATATGGATTAAGCAAATTTGAGATGCTTGGAGATACATTATATAATCATAGTAAACTCTCTATTATCCATAAAAATAGAAGGAAGAAGGTCGGATAATGTAATCCAAAAATCATTTCTTGCTCATGGACTTTTTAAATGCTTTTAGAATAGTCTTAGAGGTCATCAGAGATTCAATGACTTGCTGAAGGTAACTCAATCAACAGCAGATCTGAGACTAGAAGCCAAGTCTCTTTCCAATATACAACACTGCCTTTATCTTTGATTTTGAAATGTTTCTATTATAGCTACATCATATTAAAAGAAAATTGTATGGGACTTTTAGGAACATGCTATTGGAAAACTGAGACATATCCAGAAAAGGGCAATTAGAAATGTAAGAAGCCCAGAGGTCATGTCAAAGAAAGGTTGGTCAAAGGGACTAAGTGAGTTTAAACCTGGAGAAAAAGTAGAGGGTTATTAGGGGATGATAGCATGTCTTTTACGTTTGTGTGGAATTCAGTTCATTTCAATAAAATATTTATTAAATAAAAGGAAGATTAGACATGTTCTGCTTGCCTCTAGCAGGCAAATTAGGAAAAGAAGATAGAAACCAGAAAGGTTGATTTTAGCTCCATTTGAGTAATAACTTCACCACACTTAGAATGTCCAGTGGTGGAATATTCTTTCCATTATTGGAAGACTTTAAACAGAGGACTAGGAATTTTATAGAGGATTTTATAGAGGAAGTTCCCACCCAATAAAGATTGGACTAGTTGAGCTCTAGAGTATCTCTGAGATTTTCTAATTCTGAAATATTAGTCTTCTTTTTCTGAGCAAATACCAGTTGACAACAGGAGGCACTGTTGAAATAGGCTGAGTAAGAAGGAGAAGTTGGCTCAGTTTCAAAATTTATCTGAGAAGATAAATAAAAGGCATTTCATATATATGTATATAAATAAATAAATAATCACTATCTGGTAACTCCTTTAAATTTTACCCCTCTCCTGAAATGGACTCTATGTAACCATGGTTGTCTAATAATCAGACAGGTTAATAGAAAGAAATTGAACTAGCTTGGGAATTAGAATACCTGAGTCCTAGTCTAACTGCCATCAACTAGTTGTATAACCTTTGTCAAGCTACTTAATCTCAAGACAACATTTTTTCCATCTATAAAATGGCCTCTTTTAGCTTTAAGAATTACAAGCTTTGGGGTGGCTAGGTGGCACTGGCCCTGGAGTCAGGAGTACCTGAGTTCAAATCTGGTCTCAGACACTTAATAATTACCTAGCTGTGTGGCCTTGGGCAAGCCATTTAACCTCATTGCCTTGCAAAAAACAAACAAACAAACAAAAAAAGAATTACAAGCCTTCAGGAAGGTGAGGAGGAATAAGTGGGCCTTCATTCTCATCAGAAGTAGCTCAGAGAGGAAACAGCATACACATTTAATAGGATCTAGAAATCTAGGGGTGGCTAGGTGGCTCTGTGCATAGAGCACCAGCATTGGAGTCAGGAGTACCTGAGTTCAAATCCGGCCTTAGACACTTAATAATTACCTAGCTGTGTGGCCCTAACCCCATTGCCTTGCAAAATCTAAAAAAGAAAAAAAAAAGAAATCTATCTTACTCTAGAGGAAAAGAGAAGAGGAAAAGGTAAGAGAAAGGGGATAGGGGAAGGGGGGGATGTAGGTGATAAAGGAGAGGGAAGATTGTAGGAGAGGGTACTCAGATATAACACACTTGAAGAGCGACAGGATGAAAGGAGAGAAAGAATAGAATAAATGGAAGTGGGAGGAATAGGATGGAGGGAAATAAAGCTAGCATTAGCAACTGTGGGGAAAAATATTGAAGCAATTTCTCTAATGAACCTATGATAAAGAATATGATTCATCCCCAAAATTGAGCTGATGGTATCTGAATACAGTCTGAAGCTCACTTTTCTTTTTTCCTTCTCTCATTTTATTTTTCTTGAGGTTTCTCTATCTTTGTGGGGGAAGAGGGATTATATTTACCTTTACAATAAGACTATTGTAGTAATGTGGGAAAAAATAACAAAAAAAGAATTACATGCTTCTCCTCTACAATTAGCTCAATATTCTCTGATATAGGGATGATGGAAGCACAAATATATGTGCCGATGAAAGCAGAAATCATAGAATATCATGAGATTAGGAAGGTGAACATATGAATGGTCTCCTCCTTTTTAAACATTCTTAGAACCCAGTCATAATCACCAAATCATCCTCTATCAAATCATCTTCTACCCTGTTACTTCAAGGTTTTTAATAATTTTTCATTAAAATCATATTTTGTTGCCTCATCTAATGAAAATGATTCTGGGATTCCAAAGGCTAGTCCAGCTGCTTATGGATATTAATTCTTTTAGGGTTGGGAGGATTTGAGTAGGACCCTGCTGATGGAGTTCCATGTTCTTTGTTCAAGGACCAGCCTTATAAAATGAAGAGAAGCTTTATCTCCAGAGGATTAACCACTGGGTGACTTTTTTTTCTTTTCTGTCACAGCACCTTGTGAAACTCTCCACTAAGATTTCACTAAAGAAGTAATTTTATAAATTTTAAAATACTATGTAAATGCTAGCTATTATTATGAGCATAAAGTTAGCCTCATGAATACAATGTCCAAAATGAACAATTGAACCAACATCTCTATACCATTAGAGGTGCTATTGCAAAGTAATGTTGGTTACTACAGTAGTAAGGGTAACCCCATTAAAGTAATGTCCAATCTTTTGAAATTATCATTATCACATCTTGTAGTATATGTTCTGTTTTTTCAAAATACTTTCACCTTTGCTATCTATATAGAAAATGTGTTTTCAAACTGTTTTTGTCCTCATATCCATAGGCTTTCTACAAACCTTTCCCATTCCTTCTATTCAATATGAAAAGAAATAATTCATAGTATTTACTATTCATAAGCACATACTAAATAAAATAAAGTAATTATTTTTCATTAGAATACTTTACTTTGTACTTAACATTTTTAAAATTGTTATCCACATCCACAAAAATATTAATCAGAACATAGTCCAATGAGGATACGTATTTCCTAAGATATCAATCACTTGTTTGATCAAGGTGGAAGCTGCTCAGGATTAACAAACATATAGGATGAGTCTTTTTTCCTGATATTGTGAATAATCTTTCCACAGAAGGCATGAATATTCTCATCAACAACACATTTGAGACTTAGTTCTGGCAAAGATGATGTCTCTTTGATGGCATGGGGAATCCCTTGGTGTATATGCAACATTACAGATTTCCTTGGAGGTGATAGATTAAGCCAAGTTTATCATTAGATTTGCCCTCTAGATAGTGGCTTCACAGCAAGTCCAAGGAGTCATCTGTTCTCTGGAAATTTTATCCTAAAAATTTTACAATCAAAATTACACCATGAAACATATAGAGCACTTATTAATATTTCTGCTTTGTAGATAAAGAAACGTGGGCCCCCAGGTAGTTAATTGATTTGACAAGACTAAATTGTTCCAAGTTAGTGGCAAGTGCAGCATAAATATTTCTGGGCTTTAAACTGTGACTCTTGATTTTGAAAGTGTAAAATCATAAATTCCTGGAGTCTAAAGGGGAGGTGTGAATTTCCTGGATATCTTAACAAGTTTTTCTCCAGTAAATGGATTGTTGAGGAACTCATAAAGAAATTCCATTTAGGGGTAGCTAGGTGGTAGAGTGGATAGTGCACTGGCCCTGGAGTCTGTAGGACCTGAGTTCAAATCCAGGCTCAGAAACTTAACCGTTACTTAGCTATGGAACCTTGGGCAAGTCACTTTAACCCCATTGCCTTGCAAAAAAAGAAAGAAAGAAAGAAAGAAAGAAAGAAAGAAAGAAAGAAAGAAAGAAAGAAAGAAAGAAAGAAAGAAAGAAAGAAAGAAATTCTATTTAATGATATGGATTTTCCCTGAGACCCAGAGATTCTATCTTACAGTTTCTAGAGGTTGGATTGCTCAAGTGTGTTCCAATCAAGTAGCAAACCTCTTTCCCTTTTGGGAATAGAGACTAAATTTAATGGACTGAGTAAAATCCATCCTTAAATAAAAAAATTAAACATTGCTGATTATTATCTTTAGGAAGTTCTCACTTTTTTGTTGTTTAGTTATTTTTCAGGGTCTCTTTGTGACCCCTTTGTAATTTCTTGGCAAAGATACTGATTTATAATTTCTTTCTCCAATTCATTTTTTTTTTTAGGTTTTTGCAAGGCAAATGGAGTTAAGTGGCTTGCCCAAGGCCACACAGCTAGGTAATTATTAAGTATCTGAGACCGGATTTCAACTCAGGTTTTCATAACTCCAGGGCCGGTGCTCTATCCACTGCACAACCTAGCCGCCCCTAAACTTTTGATCGTGACAAGATTCACTATAATTTGATTCTGTTCTGCTTCTCCAGATGGGACAGAACTGCAGTAGTAAGGCTGAGTGACTAGAGCACGTCCAGGGCCACCTCCAGCCATCCTGCTCCATATCTGGCCACTGGGTCAAGATGGTTCCAGGGAGAAAGTGAGGCTGGTGATGTAGTACAGCATCCCTTCACTCAAATCCAACTCAGGTGCAAAAATTAAAAAAAAAAAAGAGGTACAAAAGACTTATTGCAATAGAGGGGAAGAAGGGAGGAGGTGAGAATCACCTGAATCTTACTCTCATCAGATTGGCTTAAAGTTAACTTAGATATACACTCAGTTAAGTTAAGAAACTTATCTTACCTTTAAAGTGTTAAAAGGGGAAAAGGGGGAAAAGGAGCAAGATGAGCAGAACCAGAAAAACATTGTACACCCTAATAACAACATGGGAGTGATGATCAACCTTAATGGACTTGTTCATACCAACAGGGCAACAATCAGGCACAATTTGGGGGTATCTGTGATGGAGAATGCCATCTGTATCTTGAGAAAGAATTGTGGAATTTGAACAAAGACCAAGGAATATTACCTTTAATTTAAAAAAGAAATGTTGTCTAATTATGTAATTCTGCTATATCTCATGCTATATGTTTCTTCCTTAAGGATATGATTTCTCTGTCATCACACTCAAATTAGATCAATGCATAGTATGGGAATGACGTAAAGACGAACAAACTACCTTCTGTGAGGGTGGGGGGAAGCAAGATTGGGGGAAAATTGTAAAACTCAAAATAAATAAAACCTTTCTAAAATTAAAAAAGAGAGAGAATGAAGGACAAACATCATCATCACTTTTCCAAGTTTACCTTATAATACTCACCTACATAAACACTAAGTTGCAGAAACATTGAACTATTCTCTATCCCCAATTCTCAGAGAATTTAGAATATGATGGGACTATCTAGCCTATCATTTTACAAATGAAGAAATTGATGTTCAGAAAATTTAAGCAACTTGCCAAAGGTGATACTCCTAATAAAATCAGTCAGTATTGAAATCTGGTTCTCTCTGTCTCTCTGTCTTTCTCTGTCTCTTTCTCTCTCTCTCTCTCTCTCTCTCTCTCTCTCTCTCTCTCTCTCTCTCTCTCTCTTTCCCCCCTGTCTCCTGTCTCTCTCTCTCTCTCTCATGTTTCTCTCTTTCACTCTGGACCTTGCTTTTATCATTCCCTGGTCTTCCTACCCCTGTCTTTGTCTGTTGAAGCTCTTCAGTTTCTTTGAGGTCCAAGTTAGAGACCATTTATTTTATAATTTTACCTGGCCTCCTTTTTTCTTCCTCTAACTGAAAGTATTAAAATCTTCTTTCAAGTAATAAATTTTCCTGAATCTCCTTGCAAATATCATACACCCTCACTTCATGTTTATTTATAAATATGTTTTCCCTAGCCTGATCCCTATTAAAGAAGCCATCTCTATTTATGTATTCCCAGTACCTCCTACAATGCCTTATATGTGGTAGGTTCTAAATAAATATATACTGAATTTAATTTAGTGTAGGCCTAGTGAAAGACCAGGTTGTCCAAAGATCAGTCTAGTTGCTAATAAAAAAATACCCTGATATTTATATACCAGGGGCTAATTTAAGGTTTACAATTTTCTTTTTTTCTTTTCTTTTTTTTTTTTTTGCAAGGCAAACAGGGTTAAGTGGCTTGCCCAAGGCCACACAGCTAGGTAATTATTAAGTGTCTGAGACCGGACTTGAACCCAGGTACTCCTGACTCCAGGGCTGGTGCTTTATCCACTACTCCACCTAGCTGCCCCAGTTTACAATTTTCTCAAAACAATTCTGTGAGGCAGGGATAGGATAAGCATTAGAGCCATGATTTCATTGGCATACAGAATTCTTTCATGAGGAAATGCCTTCCACCAATGAAAATTGGCAACTTATCATTTCAGGGAAGTCCCTAGAGCAGAAGACTTAAGTGACTTGTCCAGGGTCACACAGCCAGTATGTGTAAGATACAGAATTTGAACCCAGATCTTTCTGGCTTCTGGGACTAGTTTTGATCTGCTCTATGACAGTGCATTATCAATCTCATTTTATAGATGAAGAAAGAGAGACTCAGAGGCTTATCATCATAACGTAGTACCAGGTGATTAGTTTCTTTGGACATAACAATTCAAGAATTTCATCTATTTCTATGAGATCATAAGCCACTATCATTCTCTCTCTCCCTATGCTTAAATTCTTCACTCTCAATGAGATCTCCAATCCCCAGTATGCTCTCAGGTGCTTATCCTTGCTATTACTTCACTTTACTGGTGCTCTAGGCTTGAACTTTAGTTAACCAATCAACTCTAGCCTATCTTCTACCCTCAAGTTCCCTGGCACCCTCTTCAGCTGACACTCCTCTCTTGTCAACCCTTGCCCTTGAATTATTTTTTATCATTCTACTCTTTCTCATATGCTGGTTGAATATAAATTCTAATTATCTAATTTCTTTTTTTAGTTTTTTTGCAAGGCAATGGGGTTAAGTGGCTTGCCCAAGGCCACACAGCTAGGTAATTATTAAGTGTCTGAGGTCGGATTTGAACTCAGGTACTCCTGACTCCAGGGCTGGTTCTCTATCCACTGTGCCACCTAGCCACCCCTAATTATCTAATTTCAGTATGACCTTTGCAATAGGAGCATCTTATATCCTTCCCTGATTGCTTATCTCACTCCCCACAAAAGCTTTTCTCAACTTTCACTCCTTAAACCTCCCAATCTCCTTTCCCCAGCTGCAACTTCC
Source organism: Macrotis lagotis (assembly GCF_037893015.1). Taxonomy (NCBI): domain Eukaryota; kingdom Metazoa; phylum Chordata; class Mammalia; order Peramelemorphia; family Peramelidae; genus Macrotis; species Macrotis lagotis. The sequence goes on from NC_133658.1 coordinate 131,354,898, forward strand.
CTAAACTGAGGACCTTGCCTCCTACTATAAGAAAATTGAGTCCCTTTCATATGAACTCATTCTTCATCTCAAAGCCCCATGACATCCTTCTCAAATCTATTCTCCTTTCTCCTAATCTCTGACATTGAGATGGCTAATTCATTTACATGTGTTCTTGATTCCATCTCCTCCTGTATTTTCCAGGACAGTTATGAAACTCTAATAGAAACTGAGGCCACTAAGCCCCACATAAGGATTCCAATAGGCTGCATTAATATTGTTGAAAAACCATATTTTTATTTATTTTGTTTAACATTTCCCAATTACATTTTCATCTGGTTCAAGCATATTCATTGCTACTCTCCAGTTTTGTTTGCTTTCTCTGTTATAGTAGATTACAACCCATTCTCTTTTAATTTCAATTACTCTACCGATTCCTTCCCTACAGTCTTCAAATATGTATCTACCAAATATCCACCATCCTGAACAAAAACACAAAAAACCTTCATTGTACCCTACCAATACCCTCAGATTATATATCTTCCTTCCCTTTCTTAGAAAAGCCATAGAAGACTGTTTGCATAACCTACATCAGATTGCTTGCTGTCTTGGGGAGGAGGAGGAGGGAAAGGAAAAGGAGAGAAAAATGTGAAACTCAAAATCTTACAAAAATGAATGTTGAATACTATCTTTATGGGCGGCTAGGTGGCACAGTGGATAAAGCATTGGCCCTGGAGTCAGGAGTACCTGAGTTCAAATCCGACCTCAGACACTTAATAATTACCTAGCTGTGTGGCCTTGGGCAAGCCACTTAACCCCTTTTGCCTTGCAAAAACCTAAAAAAAAAGAAAGAAAGAAAGAAAAAAATTATCTTACATGTAATTGAAAAAAATACTATTAAGACCAAAAGAAAAACTGTAAATTCATCTTGTTCCCCCCTTAATTCCTCAACCCTTTTCATCTACCTTCTGACCTCATCACTCACCTGAAAATACTCTCTTCAGAGTTATCAGTGATGTCTTAATCACATTGCCTTACATATCCAATTAGATGCTAAACCTTAGCCATTTCTACCTCCACAATCTCTCTTGCTTCCTACCCATTTCTCTTCTTCATCATATAGCTAAGAATAGTTCAGGCCTTCACCTCTTGTCTAAACTATTTTAAGAGCCCCTTCACCAATTAGTCTCCCTATCTTGTCTCATCTCACTGATGGACTAAAGTTCATCCACCCCACAGCTGCCAATGTGAAAATCTGACCATGATCATGTTACAACTTTGTTTTCTGGAAGCTAAAGGTGGTGATGAGAGGGTGGGGTGGGGAATTGTTGTGCTTTTCTAAATCTTCAAGGATGGGGAAAATGATGACCACCATAGCACATCTATGAGGATGAGATCTGCTTTTTTGAAATACCCAAGTATAAAGCAAGGACATTTACTCTTTATCTCCAGGTAGAAACAAAAGTTAAAGTTAATTTTATTTGGAAACTCAAGTAAATTTGCTGTGGAAAGTTATAAAGAAGAGTACAATACTTCTTGATATAGTGAATTTAAAGAACCAAAGTTGAATCCTAGACAGGTTCCTTTACTGTATTAGACTTTATTTTCCTTATCTGCAATATGAAATGTGTCAAACTTAGATGACTAAATCTGACCTTGTCCTCATTCCCAGACCCATGAATTGTCTGAGACTGAGAAGATATTGCCACTCCCAGGTTCTGATTCTGTAAATGGTCCAAACTCTTTGCTCTAGAGGTCCAAACTCTTTGCTCTAGAGATTACCAAGTTTATTCTATGGACTTTTGCTTATTATGCAAAACAACTCATCTCGTGAAACTGTGAGACACCCTAAAGCCTCCCACCTGCATCCTGATCATTCCCTTTCCCTAAGCCTCTCCCACCTGCAGCCCAGACAGTCCCTTTGTCTTAGGGCCCTAAGTAAATCCTGTTCCTAGCTCTCTCCTCCAATGTCCTAGCACTTGCTGCTTGGATCCTCAAGCTGCAATTCATTAGCCCTGATTAAAGACTTCCATTTTGCTTTACTGGCTACTTTCTCTTTAATTTAGGTTGACAGGGCAGAGCCAAGATAGCTACAAGAGCGGATCATGTCTTAGGCACTCTCTCATAAATCTTCAAAACTAAGGGCTTTAACTAAGACAGAACCCACAGAGGGACCCAATGAGGCAGTTCTCCTACTCAAGGTAACCTGGAAAAGAGCAGAAAGGCTCTGCTCCGCGGGGTTGGAGGGGAGGCCCACCAGAGGGGTGACCCACAAGAGTGAAAGAACTTTAGCCTCCTGGAGGAAGCCCGAGGGTGCTGGGAGCTGTGGCTCACAGCAGCGGGGGGAATTTCCTGAGCTACGCCCTGGGGAGCACTGGGCACAAATTGGGGGAACAGCGGGGGACCTCTGCCAGAGCGAGCACATGAAGCCCAGCCCTCAGGGCACACAGCTAGAGATTGGAGGAGAAGGTCTTTCCACAGCCCAGATCCAGGAACAGAAGCAGGTAGAGCCGGTAAGCAGGAGCCCCCAGGGCATGAGCCCATTGAATCTAGGGAAGGGAGCAAAGAGAGACTGCCAAGCTCTGCCCCTGGAACAGAACTCTGGGGCTCTGAACACATTCAGATCCTGATCAGTCTAGGCTTCCCATAGAACAGCAGGGCCCCCCACCTCAGCCCTGTATCAGGGGTGGGGCTCATATGGTCATTCACAGACCAGGAGGAAGGACAGTCTCACACACTGAGACCCTTGTGGAAGTGTCCCAAAAGCTCAGGAAACACCCCCAAAACAGGCTTAGGCTGGGAAAATGAGCAAGCAGAGAAAAAAGAGGAACACCATTGAGAAATACATTATCTATGATCCCAAGAAGGATCAAAATACTCAGTCTGAAGAGGAAGAAGGACAAGCTCCTGCATCTAAAGACTCCAAGAGAAATAGAAATTAGGCTCAGGCTAGCTATGACAGAGCTCAAAAAAGACTTTGAAAATCAAATGAGGGAGTTAGAAGAAAAACTGGGAAAAGAAATGAGAGAGATGCAGGAAAAACATGAAAATGAAGTCAGCAGCCTAGTCAAGGAAAATGCTGAAGAAAATAGCATGCTAAAAACCAGCTTAGGTCAAATGGATAAAACAGTTCAAAAAGTTATTGAGGAGAAAAATTCTTTAAAAAAGCAAAATTGGCCAGATGGAAAAAGAGATAAGAAAACTCTCTGAGGAAAACAAATCCTTCTGACAAAGAATAGAACTCAGGGAGTTTGATGAATTTACGAGAAATCAGGATTCATTACTTCAAAACCAAAAAAATGACAAATTAGAAGAAAATGTGAAACATCTCATCGAAAAACAACTGGTATGGAAAACAGATTTAGGAAAGACAATTTAAAATTATTGGAATACCTGAAAGTCATGATCAGGAAAAGAGCCTTGACATCATTTTCAAAGAATTACTACAGGAAAATTGCCCTGATATTCTAGAAGCAGAGGGCAAAATAGAAATGGAGAGAATCCACCGATCCCCCTGAGAAAGAGATCCCAAAAAACCAACCCCTAGGAATATTATAGCCAAGTTCCAGAACTCTCAAGTCAAAGAGAAAATATTACAAGCAGCCAAAAGGACACAATTCAAATACCCTGGAGCTGCAATCAGGATCTCATAGGACTTAGCAGCAACTACATTAAAAGCTAGTAGGGCTTGAAATATAATATAGCATAAGACAAAAGAGCTCAGAATGCAACCGAGAATCAGCTACCCAGCAAAAATGAATGTCTTCTTCCAGGGAAAAGATGGACTTTGAATGAACCAGGGGAATTTCAAATGTTCCTGTTGGAATGGCCAGAGCTGAACAGAAGGTTTGATCTTCAGATACAGGACTCAGGTGAAGCATAGAGATTGGAGGAGAAGGGGAAAATATTAGGGACTTAATGAGGATGAACTGCATGTATTCCTGCATAGAAAAATGACACTGATAATACTCATATGAACCTTCTCAGTTAATAGAACAGGTAGAAGAAGCTTTTATAGTTGAAGCACAGGAGAAAGCTGAATTTGAAGATAAAATATGGTATAAAAATGGAGTCAATAGAAAAAAGGGAAATGTAATGGGAGAAAAAAAAAGGAGATGGGGAATAGGCCAAGATATTTCATATGATATTTTTCTTTATTACAATGAGCTATTGCAATGATATGGAAGGGAGGAAGGCAAGGTGGAATGAGGGAATCTTTGCTCTCATCAGAGGTGTCTAGGAGAGGAAACAGCATATATACTCAATGGGCTATAGGCATCTAGATTAAGAAGGGGGAGGACAGGGGGAAGGGGGGGGATGTGAGTGATGGAGGAGAGGATGGACCGTAGGGGGAGAGTGGTCAGATATAACACATTTTCTTTTTTGCTTCTTGCAAGGGGCTGGGACTGGATGGCCTGTCCGGGACCATAGGGCCAGGTGGATACTGGGCCTAAGGGGTGGTAGGGCGTCTTGGGGCCTCTTGGCCCCAGGGCCAGGGATCTGTCTGCTGCATCACTCAGCTACCCTACGGCAGTCAGAGTGAAAGGAGAGAGAAAACATAGTACACGGTAGTGGAGAAATATAAAAGGAGGGAGTTGTGATCAGCAATGGCAACGGTGGAAAAATATGGAAGTAACTTTTGCCATGGACTTATCATAAAGAATGTGATCCACCCACAACAGAGTTGTTGGTGTTGGAACAAAGATTGAAGCACATTTTTTATTATTATTATTTTGGGGGGATTCAGGGCAAATGGGGCTGGGTGGCCTGCCTGGGGCCGCATAGCAAGGTGATGATCATTGGGTGTCTGAGGCTGGATTTGGACCTGGGTGCTCCTGGCTCAAGGGCCAATGCTCTGTCTACCACCCAGCCACCCCTACTATTATTATTACTGTTTTATTTTATTTTGGGTCTTTTTTTCTTTTTCTTTTTTTTGGTTTTTGCAGGGCAGAGGAATTGGGGTAGCTTGCGTGTCACACAGCTGGGTGATTGTTGGGTGTATGGGGCTGAATATGGGCTCAGGGGCTCCTGGCTCCAGGGCTGGTGCTCCATCCATTGTGCCACCTAGCCATACCTACAATTATTGCTATTTTTTTTAATTTTAATTTTTTTCTCTCCCCCTTTACTTTATCCCTCAACCAAGTCTATATTTTTTGGGGAGGGGGTATTCTGTTTACTCTTAAACAAGAATATTTTATTAATGTATAAAAACATTATTTGTACAAAATGAGAATAAATATTAAATATTAAAAAAATAATAATTTAGGTTGACAGGGGATTTGGACTAGATATGTTCTATGGTTCCCTTTACCTCTGAATTCTATGATCCTATAATCTGGGATTAAGATGTGGGAGGGGGGAGGGAAATAGCATATTTCCACTTCTCCCAAATATTAATGTTCCTTAATGGATAGATGGTAGGTTTTAGCATCAGAAGAACCCAAGTTCAAATGCAGCCACAGACAATTACTAGCTGTGTGATCCTGGGATCACACAACTTCTCTGTACCAGTTTCCTCATCTGTCAAATGTAGATCTGACAAGAATTGTTGTAAGGATGAAATGAGTTAGTAAATATAAAATTCTTTGTATATATAAAATTCTTAAAATATAAATGTAAATTTTTATTATTGTAATGAACTTTAAAGAACATTTGTTCTATATTTAACCCATATTAACATTATGAGTGAATTCACTTATGTAAGAATTTTTTTATTGAGCATCCATATTGCACTATGTCAAGAACACAGTGTGTGCTTTCATAAAATTAAGAAGATGAGAAATAATGTGTGAACCAGTTTAGTAATGATTCAGGATGGTAGTATGGTAAGTGCCAAAAGAATGATTAAGAAGTGAGGGTCTGGAATTCAGAGTGGGGAGAGATAGATTCCTGGGCAGGGAAAAGCTGTCCAGTGTTGACAACATCCTTCTCTATCTCTGCCCCTCTCCTCCCTGGGCTTCTAGCAGCACAAGTAAAACATTTCAGGGTCCCTACATGAAACTTTAATCTCAAGGCTTCCAGGAAGAGACCGTGTTTAAGAGATGCTGTAATATGAACTTGTAATCCTCCCAATGTTCCTTCTCTTGGATCATCATCAAGGCCAAAATGAAATGTCCTGAGAGTAAAAAACAGTTTCTGTTCCAAGGATAGGCTTTGAATAAAGAGTAGGCGTGAAACTAAAGTAGACTAAACAGATAAGATTTTTTGACTCAAAGTATTCAAAATGGGCCTTTATGCCCTTGGAATCCTGTAATTTGCAAAAGGTCAGAAGCCCAGAACAAGATCTTTCACCAGTATAAATTTCAGAGATGAAAATGACCCTTATGTACAAGTTTCTATGTCCCTAAAAGTGATGGCAACACCATACTCCTGTGCCATTTTTAGAATGAGAAACACAATTTCTATAACCCCAACTGCCAGAGAAATTCTATGATCTCCCAAGATTAATGTCTTTGGCCTCAGTCTCATCATCTATAAAATGAAAGAGTTGGATTAGATAATCACAAAAGGCCCTCCAAACCCTAAAGTTAAGATTCTATTTGTCATTCCTATTGTGGTCATATGCCTGTGTTGTTTTTATATTTAAATGATACTTTGGTTTCTGTTTCATTGTTGTTTCTGTTATAATTGTATGTCACAGTATGTTCAGTCACACCACAATCCATGGCCTCTGATTTCTCTTTCTGGTTCTTTGTTAGTACAGAGTAATATATAAAACTTTATTTTTGCCTTACTCTGTACTATATATATATATATATATATATATATATATATATATATATATATATATATATATATATATATATTTGTATCTTTGGAGGAAGAACTTCTGTCAGGAGTAGCTAGTGGTGCAGTGGATAGAGTACCAACCCTGGAGTCAGGAGGACCTGAGTTCAAATCTAGCCTCAGACATTTAATAATTACCTAGCTGTGTGACCTTGGTCAAGTCACTTAACCCCATTGCCTTGCAGAAAATGGCAACAAAAAGGAAGAATTTCTGTCTTTAGCTTCCTGTTGATTTCTTTTTTGTCTTTTTGTTTTTTGTTTTTAGGTTTTTGCAAGGCAAATGGGGTTAAGTGGCTTGCCCAAGGCCACACAGCTAGGTAATTATTAAATGTCTGAGACTGGATTTGAACCCAGGTACTCCTGACTCCAAGGCCGGTGCTTTATCCACTATGCCACCTAGCTGCCCGCTTCCTGTTGATTTCAATGACTTTTTATAATTCCAAATTATTTATTTAATGATAATTCTATCACCTTCATATAAAGTAGGCCATAATCTCTAAGATTGAGCTATGTGTCCAGTGAACATAGCTAATCAATTATGAATATGATGAGCCTTATCTAATTTTGTAGATAAGTAGCCAAAAAGAAGTAATTTGCTAGAAGATTATAAATTGGGTTTCTTATGAGATCCAGGTAATTAGGGACTTAGTGGGGAAATAAATTCCATTTCAACTAGGAGAAAATTTTCAGTTACTTTAACCAGTTGTTTAACATGCAAACTAAAAATAATATATATTTGTTATTTGGGAACTAAAAAGGCACTAAACTACAAAAGAGAAGAAGAAAAAAGTCTTCTGCTCACTGGTGGGTGCTTGAAATCTCAGCATTATCACTTCATCCCTTTAAGGGCTTAATTCATTCCATAAGCATGTATTAATTATCCTTTGTTAAAAAACAAATCCATCAAATCCTGAGCATCATTAGTTATTTAGAATTCAATGTGAATGAAGGATGTGAAAGCAAATTTTTATCAAAGGGGAAGAACATAAGGATACCTGAAGAAATATTATGAAATTCAAATGAGATAATATATAAAAATACTTCCCCCCCTTAAAGTTCTATATAAATGCCAGTTATTATTTATTTTTTTATTTGCCTAAAGTCACCAGGCCCCTCCAGTTTAGTGATGATTTTATTCTCTGAGCCTTCCTGCATTCCTGGTGAGCTCAAGCAATGTTTATAGAACAAGAAAGTTAAGAGTTGGTTAGAGATCCCTGACTGTGTAGCTCCTCTAGGAGTTGGGGGCTTGGGCTTGATGTAGGAAAACGGAATAGAGATTGACAAACAAGGATAGGAGAAAAGACAAAATCCCTTCTACCTACATCATAATTTAGCCTCACGTCAGCTCCTTCTGAGCTCCTGTTGAATTCAAAGTTCAGTGTTTTCTGGTTTTAATTATTATTTTCCAGATGCTCTTTTGGCATTTGAATCACTTATTTTTCTTTGTTTCTTTTTTATTATTTTCTTTAAAAATAGGCATTTCAGGAAATCTGGGACACTAATACATTGTTGGTGGAGCTGTGAACTCATCAACCTTTCTGGAGAGCAATTTGGGATTATGCCCAAAGGGCAACAAAAATGTGCATACCCTTTGATCCAGCAATACCACTACTGGGCCTAAACCCTGAAGAGATGATGAAAAAGGGTAAAAACATCACTTGTACAAAAATATTTATAGCAGCCCTGTTAGTGGTGGCAAAGAATTGGAAATTAAGTGAACGTCCTTCAATTAGGGAATGGCTTCACAAACTGTGGTATGTGTATGTCATGGAACACTATTGTTCTATGGGAATTCAGGGAAGCCTGGAAAGATTTGCATGAACTGATGCTGAGCGAGGTGAGCAGAACCAGGAAAAACACTGTATACCCTAGCAGCAACATGGGGGCAATGATCAATCTTGATGGACTTGCTCATTGCTTCAGTGCAACAACTGGGGACAATTTTGGGCTATCTGCAATGGAGAATACCATCTGTATCCAGAGAAAGAATTATGGACTTTGAACAAAGACCAAAGACTATTACCATCAAATTAGAAAAAAAAAACACGTTACATTGTTATATAATTTTACTATCTCATGCTTTATTTTACTTCCTTAAGGATATGATTTCTCTGTCATCAAATTCAACTGAGATCAATGTATAACATGGAACCAATGTAAACACTAAAAGGAATGCCTTCTGTGGGGGGTGAGGGGAGGGAAGCAAGAATGGGGGGAAATTGTAAACCTCAAAATAAATAAAATCTTTCTTAAAATAAAATAAAAAATAGGCATTTCTGTTTAGAAAAAAAAGAATGCACACCAAATAAATATTGTCTATGATATATGACTTGGTTTCTTTTAAAATATAATAGATAACAAAAAATAATGAATTCAAAATGTAACTTAAAAGTCTCCATCTTAGCTTTGGGTTTCCAGCACCTAATAAAATCCATTGCATTTTAAATAGACCTAAAAAAACTGTTTGTTGAATAAATGAACAAATGATCAGGGTTTGACTGGTCTTCCCCCTTTTCCACATTGGTCATCCATTTCTGGGTTGTAGGATGTGCTCCAGGAATAATAGTACCTTTGATGTGAAGACTGTCAAACCCTTTTCAGGGCTACTTTCCACCTTTGATGTTCACTTGAGTCACCTAACTTACCTGTGGCTCCAAGAAGCTGTAGAATACACAGTGGCCAAACCCCAGTAAACTATTTCAGCAGGTGGAGGGTAACCAAGGGAGTCTCAAAATCATTGGTGAGTTGCAGTGAGTATCTACCCCAAGCATGTGAAGTCTTCCACTGGTGGAATGGGTGGAGGAGAATATTTTGTTCCAAGGGCCATCCATGAAAGCAGCTGAAGTAGTTGCTGTGGGATACTTAGAGCCCCATTTTGCCCCAAGGCAAAATGACTACTAGAAAAATTAATGTCAAGATATCAGAGTATCTCTCTGAGTAGAATGGCCTCTTGCTAACTTGAAGGGAAAACTGAGCCAACACACAGTTGGCCACAGTGGAGCAGAAAAAGAATCTTTCAAGCTTTCAAGATCTGCTAATCTGGGTCAGAACACTAGAAAATATCAAATCTGGTTTGATGAAAATGATGGGGAAATACAGAAGCTGCTAAAAGAAACAAAAAAAAAACAAAAAAAAATGAGAACTCCACAGGGTTTAGCAGTCAGATAGTTCATCCATTTCTAAGAAGACAGAATTTAATCCTATCAAAAATAAAGTACAATTGAAGCTTAGAGAGATGCAGGACTCAGCTCAGTAAGAAGGCAGATGAAAAATCAGTTTTATGCAGAGAGTAACAATCCAAAGTGCTTTTATGATTCCACAAAGGCTATTTATGGGCCAAAGATATATGATGGATCCACACTGATTAACTACAGGGACATGATCCTAGAGAGATGGGCTGAATACTTCCATAGTGTTCTTAACAGACCATCGACAATCAATGCAGAAGCCATTGATCATTTACCTCAAGTTGAAGTCAGTCAATCCCTAGCTGAAGTTCCAACTAAAGAAGAGGTTTTGAATGCCATTAGGATCCTTTCAAGTGGCCAAACACCTGGTCCTGATTCTATTCCAGCTGAGATCTACAAAGTTGGGGGGAGGAGTCCATTGCTCATCCAAAAACTGACTGAAATTTTCCAGGTTATAAGGCATGAAGAAGTTATCCCCCAAGAATTCAAAGATCCCTCCATTGTCCATATCTATAAAGGTAAAGGGAATAGATTGTCCTGTGACAACCACAGAGGTATTTCCCTTTTAGTCATTTCTGATAAGATTCTTGCCAGAGTCCTCAGTGGACTAATCCTTCATCTGAAAGATAGTCACCTCCCTGAGAGCCAGTGTGGCTTCAGAAAGGATTGAAGAACAATCATTATGGTATTTGTTGCCCATCAACTCCAGGAAAAATGCCAAGAGCAGAAGAGAGGTCTGAATACAACATTTGTAGATCTGACTAGGGTCTTTGATACTGTCAGTTTTGAGGGTTTATGGAAATTTATGTCATAATTTGATTGCCTGGAGAAGTTCATTGTCCATCAGAAGTTTCATCAGTTTGGATTGTGGATAGTGGGTGATGCTCTTGAGATTTCTCAGTTACCAATGGATTGAAACAAGGATGTGTCCTTGCTCCATGTTATCAAACACCTTCACTGAGACAACATCCAAGGTCAGCTACTGCTCTGATGGCAAATTCTTCCATTTGAAAAGGCTACAGGCCAAGACCAAAGTTGAAGGAGTAATGGAGCATAATCTTCTATTTGCAGATGCTTGTGCACTCAATGCAGCCTCTGAAGCTGAGATGCAGCAAAGTATGGGTCGATTTGGTCTAACAATTAACACCAAGAAAACCCAGGTGCTCCATCAGCCAGCACCACAGCAAATGGAGAAGTTTTGAGTACCGTGGACTAGTTCACTTACCTTGGCAGTATCCTTTCCAGGGAAGTACACATCAACAATGAGGTTGACACACACATTGCCAGAGCTAGCTCAGTATTTGGGAGAATCTGAAAGAAAGTGTGCGAGAGCCGAAGTTTAGACTGGCTATCAAACTGAAGGTCTGCATAGCCATTGTGTATGTCTGTGAAACCTGGTTGATCTACCAGTACCATATCAGGAAACTAAAAGTACTTCCATTTAAATTGTCTTAGGAAAATTCTGAAGATAGCCTGGCAGGAGAAGATACCAGTCACTGAGGTCCTTTCTTGAGTTAAATTGCCAAGCATTCCAACATTACTACAGAGGGTGCAACTACAATAGGCTGATCATTAGAGTGCTAGAAGAATGCTTGCCAAAAAGACTTTTATAGAGAATTCACAAGGGCAAGGGCTCACAAGGGGGACAGAAGAATTGATACTAGAAAACCCTGAAGGTCTCTTTTAAGAACTTTAGAATTGATTGTATAGCATGGGAGACCCTGGCACAGGACCACTCAGCAGAGAATGGCCTCATCAGTGAGGGCAGAATTGAAGCAGCTCAAAGGAAATATGACATCTGTAAGTTTAGAATTAGTACCCCAGGTGTTCACCTGGACTATTTGTGCCAGAGTTCGTATTGGTCGAATGAGCCACAGTAAGACACACTATAATTTGTCTCAAACATAGTGATGTCATTAACCATCTATTTCCACAATGCTTTCTTGATTTTTTTTTTCCTCCTGCAGGCTTTCTCTTGCAGAAAGGAATATAGGTTTCTAATACTCCCTTGCTCTGATGTATCTGAAATAAGAAAAGATAGTCAGATATATTCACATACTTCTTTTTTGTTTTGTTGTGGTTTTCACTGCTAACCCCTTCAGGAAGACATATGAGGGTTAATATGACAGAAAAAAGAAAAATTACAAAATAGTTAAAAGTTAACCATAAAAATTCATATTTATATAGCACTTTAAGTTTATATCTCCCATGATAGAGTAGGGAGAAATAGACCTACCTCTTGTAATTCCACCCCAAATTTCCCTCTTTCCTTAGTTTATCCCCTTCTTTGTTTAGAACCAGCCAGACTCAATGCTACACAAACTCTTAGGAGGAAGAGGAGGAAGATCAGATTTGAATTCAAAGGCTACTAAGGTCTTTATAATTTTTCTGGTGCCTATTCCCAAATTTTATCTTGAGGAATAGAATTCCTGGTTTGCAGAAGGCATACCTTACCAAATATCATTTCCATGAACTTTAGACTATCCTGGAAGATATTCAAACTTCCTGGAAGATTTCAAATGTTCAGGATGCCAGGACAAGAAAAAGTCTACTTAATGTGGTCTCTAAACTTGGTTTCCAGCCCTCTTATATTAGTTTGACCAGATCTGACCTAATTTCCTTTACCTTTCTGAATAATGATTGTACTTCTCCCATTCTCTTTTGAGTCTTGCCCTTAGATGGATAGAGTTCTGAACCTGGAATCAAGGATATCTCAGTCATATATTAGTTGTGTGACCTTGGGCAAATCATTTGACATCCTTCTGCCTCAGTGTTGGAAAAAGAAGATAATACTATCACCTACTTTTCAAGGTTGTTGTGAGTTTTAAATAAGAGAATATTGTTTTAAAGGATTTGACCTGGTAGGGGGCAGCTAGGTGGCACAGTGGATAGAGCACCAGCCCTGGAGTCAGGAGGACCTGAGTCCAAATTTGATCTCAGACACAGCCTAGCTGTGTGACCTTGGGCAAGCCACTTAACCACTTTGCCTTAAAAAAACAAAACAAAAAAAAGGATTTGACATGGTTGACTAAGCACTTTAAAAATGCTTGTTTCTTTCATGTCTTCCTAGGCTAGTCAGGTAACAAAGTACATAGAATATGCAACTTGGAGTTTCAAACTATGAGGATTCAAATGACTTTACATATCTAAAATACTTTCTAAATCCTATAGTGTCATAAATGCCAACATCTATTATTAATTGTTATTATCCTAGAAAGCACTGTCTACAACATAGTCAGAGAATCTAGATTTCAAACCTGCCTCTATTACTACCTTTGTGACTTTTGGCAAGTCACTTAACCATCTTGGAACTCAGTTTCCTCATTTGTAAAATGAGAAGATTGGGCTAGAGGACCTTTACTTCTAGGTCTAGGAAATAGAATCTATGATCCTCCTCCTTTTCCCCCGGTACCATTTTTATTACAAGGTAGGAAAAGAAAAATGCTTATACACAAAATACTTACATATAAAATAATCAATAAACAACAATTATCATACCAATAAGAGCAGAGTTTTGATGTCCCAACCAGTTCTTGTCTTGGCCAGAATTTGGCAACTCTTTTCCAAGACTGTCCTTTTTTTTCCCTTCTAACCCCCAAAGCCCTTCTATCAGTTTGTTTTTATTTATTTCCAATCCAATTTTCTGTTCATTCCCCCCCCCAATCCTTTGACAGTTTTCTTTTCATAGCTATCTATCCTGCTAGATCTGGACCAACACAGTTTCTACTGCCATAAGTATAAATATTGTTATGAGGCTGGGAGTGGACATAAATTCATCCACTGATTTCTACTATTTTTTTTAGTTTTTTCAAGGCAAATGGGTTTAAGTGGTTTGCCCAAGGCCACACAGCTAGGTAATTATTAAATGTCTGAGGTCAGATTTGAACTCAGATACTCCTGACTCCAGGGCCAGTGCTCTATCTACTGCGTCACCTAGCCACCTTGGTTTCTACTATTAAAACAAATTTATTTGTATTATAATTATAAGGCACTTTCACATAGATCTCATTTGATTTTTTTTTTTTTTACCGTGAGATACCACAAGCACTACTATTGTTATTAATAGAAGGAGAATCTGGGACTCAGAAAGGTCAAGTGATTGTTGAAGATTACACAGCTAGTAAATAGTATGATAAAGAGTTCTAGTTTTGGAGACAGAGGTTCAGGGTTCAAATACTGGTTCAAGTGCTATTCATGTGGCATTGAGAAAGTCATTTTGCTTCTGGTCTTCAGTTTCTTTTTCTGTAAAACCAAGGAACAGGACCAGATAATCCATAATATTTCTCTAAGATCTAAATCCTAGGACTAAAAGCAAGATCAAAGCAAGATCCAGAATTAAAATTCAAGAGTTTTTCACTCCCTATCCAGGGATGTTTCTACCAGAGTACTAAGACATAGTAGACATTGTGAAGGATTTGAAGAAGGAGAAACAATCCCTATCCTCTGGGATGTTCTCTAAATTTTTTTTGATCAGGTGTTCCATCAGTGAAAAAGTTTTGAGCATGTAATTCCAAAATATGTATGTATGCTGTTGTTCAGTCCTGTCTCTTTGTGACCATAGCATGCCAAGACCCTCTATCCTTGACTATCTCCCAAAATCTGTTCAAACTCCAATTTGTTGTTTTCATGACATTTTCCATCTCATCCTGTCAACCCCTTTTCCTTTTGCGTTCCAATCTTTCCTAAAATGAAGCTCTTTTCCATCAAATCCTGTCTTCTCATTATGTGGCCAAAGGATTTAAGCTGCAGCTTTAGTATTTAACTTTCCAGTGAATAGTCTCAATTAATTTCTTCAAGTATTGATTTGTGTTAGGTGACTGATTTGATCTCCTTGTTTGTCCAAGTAGTCTCATAAGTCTTCTCCAGCACCACAATTAGAAATCATTAATTATGAAACTTTCATTGCCATACTTTCCTACTGGAAAAACCATAACTTTGACAATATGGATCTTTGTCATCAAGGTGTTTTCTTTATATGCTATTCAGATTTGCTATAGCTTTCCTTCCAAGGAGCAAGCATTTTTTAATTTCATGGCTACAATCACCATCTACAGTGATCTTTGAGCCTAAAAATATAAAATGTGGCACTGATTCCATTTCTTTTCCCTCTATATGCCCAGAAATGATAGAACCAGTTGCTAAATCTTAGGGTTTTTTTGGGGGGGAGGATATATTTGTTATTTTTTTAATATGTGTGTATGTATACACATGATATATGTGTTTATTATGTTGTTTATTAATTATATACATATACTACTTTACTGATGTATACATTTTAAAATGTACACAAAATAGAAATAAAAATGATAAAGAAGAAAAATTAGTACTTCAAAATATTATTTATCAATTCTATTCTCACTAAAATGAGCATTAATAATAGCATATTTTAGTGAGAGCAATGTAATTCCATTTGTTTTTTTTAATTCTTTGTATGTCCTGGAAGACAGGGCAATTCTATAAATAGCAACTGTTAGTAATTAATAATTTAGTTAACTTGATCAGTGTAGATAGCCAAGCAGCTTAATTTCTTTCTTTTTAAAGAAACTTTTCAATTATAAGACATGCAGTACATTGAACACAATACTTTTTTTAGCAAGGATCATATTTCTTTGTCTAGGTATTTACCACATTACAAGACAAAGATGACAAGCAAAACAGCAAAAATAAATTCTTTCTGAATTCAACTCAGCAAAAGTTTTTCAACATAAATCCTTTCATCTTTTTTTTAAAACATAATTCTCCTTTTAATGGGTGGTTATGTAATGTAGCTCTCTTTTCATATGTTTGCAGTTTTTCAGATTAAAAGGAGTAAAGACAAAGACAAACATAACACACATGTGAAGAAGCATGAAGAAAGCCCCTTAAGACAACACACTACCCAGAGCTAAGTATTTCGGTTCTTTGTTTCCCAGCTATTTTTCCTGACCAACAGGAAAATTTCCAAGTTAAGAAATAGGGAAATTCAGTACTATCTTGTGATCAAGGACAAATGTACATTGCCTGGGTATGGTTCAGCTTTGAGAACTCTGGTTTTAGTAAAAACCAGTTGGTTAATCACTATAAGCTAGAACAGATGATCTTCATCTGGGAGTGTATGTTTGGGGGGAAAGAGGGGGTATGTATGTGTGTATGTGGGGGGGGTGTTATGTATATGGATGTGTACCTGTGTACATATATACACACATATAACTATTTCAATATAATTGAATCCCTTTGTAATCCTATGTATTTTATTTTAAGCATTTTAAAACATTCTGAGAGAAGGTAGATCGATTTCAATAGTGGCCAAAGGAGTTCACAAAAAAGGTAAAACCCTGAGCGAGAGACATCTTTTCATTGAGGAATCAGGAAACAAGAAAAGACCTCAAAGTCTGGCATAAGACTATCTCTTCTGTCACCTCCTCTCTTAGAGGTGAAAACGCCTGAGAGGTCAGTCAAGAGGGGCAAAACTGGAAAAATTTCTGTAAGTCCCAGACTAAGGGTCTCTGTCCTTTCTGGAAGAATAAAGCAACTACTCCAGCAACACTGTGTTGGACTTAGAGAGGAACAATCCCAGTCAGCAGTAGTGGAGTAGTGGAGCCAAGCCCAGAAGTTGGGTCGGATTGGAAATAGCTTCAAATGCTAAGGGAAGGAGTTTATATTTGATCTCAAAATCAATAGGGAGTTGGTTATCCATGTTTTAAGTAGAAGGGATAACATAGTCCTTCACTTTAGGAAAAATAATACTTTGTAAAGCCCATGGAGGAGAAATTGATATGGGAAGAGATTTACAATAGGGAGATCAATTAGGTTATTAATTGTTCAAGTGAAAATACTTAAGGGGATGGCTCTGAAACATGCTCTGGAGGGAGAAACAGCAAGATTTGGCAATGGCTTGAATAGGTGAGATGAGTGAAGGTGAGGAGTCAAGGATGAAATCAGTTACAAACCAGAATAACTTCATTGATGACAGACCTCTCATCAGAAAGTGGAAAGTTTGAAAGAATAGATCATGTAATGATTTGAGGAATAGATAATGTAATGAGATATGTATTGTAGATTGAAACCCATTCCTGTCTACTTATCTGAAATGAAAACGAAAAAGACGTGAGGAATGAGAAAAAGATCAGACTCTTAATCATTCACCCCTATTCTGGTACACTTACCCTGCCTTCTGGAGGATACCTGCACAGCTAAAAATTTGAGGTCCCCATTGAAGTCAGGTTATAACTGTCTTGAGGGGCCAATGCCTGAGAAGAGGTAGATGACTTTGGGGAAGAAGAGTTGGAATGAATGAATGGTAGGCTAATGGGTGAAAAATAGATAACTGTATTATAGATAAACCTATGATTGACTAGGAGGAAGGTAGAGTAGGGATAGGATGACCTATTTTTCCATCCTCCAAAAGTTTGATAATATATCCCTTGAAATCCTATCACAGTACCCACCTTGGGGAGCACTGCTCTGATACCTAAGAATATAAAATGTAGTATTAATTTTAAGACACATAAATGAAAGCTTTATGATAATTCACTTTTTTAAACCAAGAGCTTTCCTTAAACATTTTTATGAGATAGAGTAGAATGACTTTAGCTTCATTTAAAGATAAGGAAACTGAGGCATGGAGATTAAGTGACTTCTCTGTGATCATAGATAGAAAATGTTTGAGTCTGGATCCAGATCCTTTAAGTCTTGATCCATTACTATTCACTGTGCTACATACAGTTCCTCCCTGATACAAGGAAATCTGAACAAGAAAGTCCTATATACATGAAAAGAAGGGAGAGATTATTTTTTACTGCCATGATTGGGTTAAGATCCAAAAACAGAGTTAGCCTCAAGTGTAGGTCTGCATTGGGTAGGAATTCATAAATTCACAATCCTAAATCTAAAAGAGACATTAGAAATCATTAAACTTTCACCTTTTACAGAGAAAATGGGGACCCAGAGAACTTAAAGGGATTGATTCATAGAACTTGGAAGTTCCCGGAGCACTTTGCATTTCAATGCTATCCACTGCAATGTTTGCTAATTGATTTGAACCTTCTTAGTTTCCTTTTGATGAACCGTGTTGCCTACCTAGACACTCCTATACATTCATGCTGGACTTCCCAGGACTCCAAGCTGACAGGGAAAGTGAAAGGGAAAAAAAGAAAGAAAAAAAATCTTTTTTCAAAAGAAAAAAATATGGATACCTAGAGCTTGAGTAACAAAGGTTGCATATTAGCAAGACTACAAATAATCCTGGACTTACAAAAGAGACATGTATACAAACAACCCCTGCCATTTCTGGCCTGCTGATTTTTGTCTCATCTCTATTATACAACATCCAAAAATAATATTTGTGTGCTAGACCCTGAATGCCTCTTCCATGGAAGTTATTGTTAAAAATAATTTTTTAAAAATAGTGGGAGCCAGAGAGGATTATGGATTTAGAGCTCAGACTTCAACTCCTGCCTCAGTAAGAATCTCTTCAATCAACTAATTAATAAGCATTTATTAAGCAACCACTATGTTCCAAGCCCTCAGGAAATAACAAGCAAAATAAAAAGCTTATATTCTCTAAGGGGAAAACAACTTAGGGGGGAGCTAAAGAAGGAGGGTAAATGGGTATTATGTTATGACCACCTTCTAGAAAAAAACACTTTTTCCAATTACAATCTGAATTTGTTTCATTTCAGTTGGTTACAGAGCTTTAAGGTCATTTTGGATTAAACAAACTTTTTAAAATGCAAATATCTCTGGAAAGTGATTCAGACATTAGTATGAATAAATTCAAGATTGCTTTGTTTCTTATATTTATCTTATCTCAACACCAGGAAAATAGAGTTTGGCTTAGTTGGGATGAATAATTCTGGAGCATGGCAGACTTTAAGATTAGCTAGGGGGGGCAGCTAGGTGGTGCAGTGGATAGAGCACCGGCCTAGAAGTCAGGAGTACCTGGGTTCAAATTCGACCTCAGACAATAATTACCTAGCTGTGTGGCCTTGGGCAAGCCACTTAACCCCATTTGCCTTGCAAAAAACAAAAAAAAAAAGATTAGCTAGGGCACGAACAGTAAAGGATCTTGCAGGGGGTTCTAAAGAAACATTAGGCCACTGTACATATAGGAAGCAAGTTGCAAAAAAGGAAGGTTGGAAGATAATAAAGTTTTTGATTATCTCAAATTTCTACCTATGGTCTGCCTGGTATCCAGGAATGAGGGAGGAATTTTTTTTTCCTTCTCTTCTATTCTGCTTTATATCCTGCTCCCAGTAACCAGAACTCAGATCAGCAACATCATATATTTTAAGTAGTTTTTTATTTTTGTGAGTTATCCTGGAAATCTATCTACTATCTATAATATTGTTTCCTTTTCTTTTGTAAAGTGAAAGAATAGAACTGAATTACTTTTAAAATCATTCAATTCTAAATCTATGATTCTTAGTATTTATGTTAGAAAATGAATTGTCTTCAATGATAGCTCTACTAATCTTTTGGACCACAGTGAATTTTTAAGTTGGAAACTGCCTGGAAACTATTATTGCAACAAGTGATACTGTTGACTGGTAAAGAAATCTCTGTAGCAAATGTACTATTCTGTTAGTCATAAAATTAACTTTGGCTTTGGGGCATGTGATAGACAGGGACAGATGGAGATTGAGTGACACCTTTGGAATGATTTCAACACTCTATAAACTGTCCCAACATCTGACTGTCTTGGGTCCAAAAGAAACATGCAGGCAGCGGCTGATCACATTGTGACCTGGTCATATATGGGCTACTGAGGGAAGAAACTCAGGTCCTCAGTTTACCGACAGTCCCTTATTGAAGCTTGTCATAAGAGAAATGACTGTACTTTTTTAGGAAGGAGGTGACATCTGCCCAGGGTACCATCACTTGGAAGGCTTTGCTGGTCTCTGATATTAGATATGCTTACCTTTTCCTGGCTGACATCTGGCATCATGAGGCTGGTAATGGAGGAAGATTTGTACCCTGGCATCTAGCATCATCACTTAATGTCAAACATAGCTGAGGAAGGTGGTTATGATGCTCACACAAGTTTAGAAATTTATTTCAAGGGGCAGCTAGGTGGCACAGTGGATAGAGTCAGGAGTACCTGGGTTCAAATCCAGTCTCAGACACTTAATAATTACCTAGTTGTGTGAACTTGGGCAAGTCACTTAACCCCACTGTCTTGCAAAAAAAATACCCCAACAAAAAAAAGAAACTTATTTCAAGACAGAAGAAAAGAATTTTCACATGTGTACACACTCCTCTTATCCTGTTTACCCTCATACTAAAATAGCTAATTCAAGACTTCTAATTTGAGTCAATCTTGAATCACCAATGTAACTAGAAGAAGGAAGAAACATTTTGAGGCATCATACTAAAACAGAGATTCTCAACCTTCTCTGTGTCATGGACCCCTTTGATTATCTGGTAAAGCCTATGAATCCCTTCTCAGAACAATGATTTTAAAAACATAAAAGGAAATACAGAGGAGTAAAAGAAACCAATTATGTCAAAATATAATTATTAAAATATATACAAAAGAAAGTTCTAGATCACAAGTTAAAAATCCTTGTATCAATGGCCAGCAAATCTGACCACTGTCCTTTTTTGAGCTTCACTAATCATGCCACATATATGGAGCCAATCCTGTTGTTAAAGTTGTCTAAAAATAGGAAGAAATTTCATATTTTTCATCTTTCTCCTGGAAAGAGCAGAGGGGTCTTGTCATTGTTCATTCTTCACATTTTTTCTAGGTTAAAAAAACAAACAAAAAAAGAGATGGAAGGAAAGCAAATGTCTAGGCAACAGAGCAATAAGGTTATTGGATAAAATCAGATATAGTTTTGTTCTCCCTAAATTTTTTTAAAGACTGTGAAATTGAGACAAGGAGAAGGAAAAATTCCAAGTCAAGGATCACAGATTTAGCTTTAAAATGGACCTCATAGAAGCACAGTCCTATACTATAACTGTTCTTGATTTTTATAAGGAAGAGAAAGTAATCAATTGTAAACCCTTTCCACCTTCATGATTCCTGCTGCAGTGGTAACGTGTATAATCATACATGCATAACCTATATCATATCACTTACTGACTTGGGAAAGGGGGAAGGAAGGGAGGGAGAAAAATTTGGAACTCAAAGACTTACAAAAATGAATGTTGAAAACTATCTTTACATATAATTAGAAAAAAATAAAATACTATTAAGCACCTCAAAAGAGGATCCTAGAATCTAATCCTATAATGTTACAGAAGGGGAAACTGAGCCCCAGAAAGATTAAGCAATTGCCCAGATTCCCACAAGAAGTAAAAAAGCTAGGATTCAAATCTAGGAGTTTTACTCTAAATCCAATATATTTCTCTACTATGCTATTACTTCCCAATTAGTCAGTCCACAGACAGTGATGGAGTGCAAGGTATTGTAATTAGAAGCACAATCTGCTTTCTAGGAGTGTCACACTAGAACTGAGAAGATGATACTCATATAAAGAGATGGATAACAATACAATGGCATGGTAACATGTGCCAAATGAGTGATAAAGATGGGCTTGTAGATATTCAGAGAAGGAAAAGAGAAAAATGTAGATTTTAAAATGAGAATCAGAAAGCTTCGTGTAAGTGAAGAGAAGATATCAGGTCTTTTTAGGCAATGGGGACAGTGTGATCTAAGGTAAGAAGTGAGGATGTGAATAACCAGTTTTGAGAAACTCTGAACAGATCAGATTGAGGAGAACAAAAAGAATAAAAGACACTTGAAGAGGAATGGTTGGAAGAATACCTAAGGGTTTTGGGGGGTTTTTGTTTTCTGCCCCCCCCCAAGATAGTACACCTAAAGGGGGTATCTGAAATACAGGTTACTTCAGGGTTATCCTTGAAGAAGAGAATCAAGCCAGCCTAGCCCAGGGAGTGACAATTTCCCTCCTATTCTGATTTTTTTTTAGGTTTTTTTTTTTTTTTGTAAGGCAAACAGGGTTAAGTGCCTTGCCCAAGGCCACACAGCTAGGTAGTTATTAAGTGTCTGAGACCAGATTTGAACCCAGGTACTCCTGACTCCAGGGCCGGTACTTTATCCACTGCACCACCTAGCCGCCCCTCCTATTCTGATTTATTGAGAACAGCTTCACAATTCTATCTTGCTGCCTTTAGGAAGAATGTGTATAAATCAGGGACAATTTGGGGGTATCTGTGATGGAGAATACCATCTGTATCCAGAGAAAAAATTGTGGAGTTTGAACAGACTTTAACTTAAAAAGAAAACTCATAGGAGCAGCTAGGTGGCGTAGTGGATAAAGCATGGCCCTTGGAGTCAGGAGTACCTGGATTCAAATCTGGTCTCAGACACTTAATAACTACCTAGCTGTGTGACCTTGGGCAAGCCACTTAACCCCGTTTGCCTTGCAAAAACCTAAAAAAAAACAACCTCATAATTTTATTATGTAATTTTTCTATCTCTTATACTTTATTTTTTTTCCTTAAGGATATGATTTCTCTCCCAACACATTCAACTTAGATCAATGTATACCATGAAAAAAATGTAAAGACTAATAGACTGCCTTCTGGTGGAGGTGGGGGTGGTGGGGAGAGAAGTGAGATTAGGAGGAAAATTGTAAAATTCAAAAATAAATAAATTCAAAATTTAAAAATGTGTACATTATACACTCTTCCTGTTAGGGAATCCTGCTATCATAGGAAGCATTAAAATGCGACCCTGTCTAGAGACTCAGACACAAATGGACAGGTTAAGTGGAAGCCTCACTGATTTTTTTAAACAGGTGATAGGAGGAGAACTCTCACCATTTCTGGAGAAAGCTGCCTGGGTCTGTCTAATGACCTTGCCAGTGATCCTATTAAGGAATCCTCCATCCTTTCTCAGTAGTAACTTGCTTAGAGTGAGTAAAGATAAGTAACTCAATAAGAACAGTCCTAGGCCATATCTGTTCTTGATTACTTTAGGGTTTTGTAAAAATGAGAAAGAAATCAATCGTGAACCCTTTCACCTTCCTGATCCCTGCTAATGTGGTAAAAAGAAGTTGGCAAGGGAGCTTGGGATTAATCTGCTAAAGTTTTATTTGAATGCATTTTCTAGTGATCCATCTTTTCATTTCTAACAGGCCTACAAACATACATTTAATAATCTGCTTTGAATTTTGTCAAAAATCTAGAATGCATCCATTCTTACTAATAAAAAATGAGTGGCATTTGCCTGTCTTTGGTCTTTTGAACACCTGAGGATGATTTCTTACAGCATAAATACAGTGGTTTTGCAATGACACCTACAGTTTTTTGTTTATTTGTTTGTATTAATGACATATAATCCAGGCTAGAAGACAGAAAACTGTGCTTTCCACATCTGGTGATGTTCCTAGCCTTCTCTCATGCTATCCCTTTCCAAATAGTCTCTGTTTCAGGACAATTGGAACTCCTGTCACTTACAAATCCTTTTAAAAACAGATTTCTACCTTTGAGTTTTGGGTCACACTGTTTCCTGTACTTAGAATACCCTCTTTTTTAATTCCCCACTTTATTTCTAGAAGAACAGAACATCATAGCTATAATGCTGGAAGGGAACTCGGAGATCATCTGTTCCAATCTCCTCCAGATGTGGAAACTGAGGCTCAGAGGGGCTAATTTTATTAGTACAATGTCACATAGATAATATGTGCCACAGATGGTTTTTGAGTTCAAATCCTCTTACTGCAGACCAGTTAAAATCCTGCCTATTCTTTTAAGATTCAGTTCCAATGCCACCTTCTTTGTGATACCTACAGTAGGAAACTGTCTCTTACCTTAGTGGTCACATAGACCTTTGTTCATAATAATATTCCATTTTGTATTGTAAGTATTTTTGCCGGCTACCATTGCCCTTCTCAATTATAAATTTCAAGAAGAAAGGAACCATATTTGGTGTTTGGTTTTTGTATTTCTATCTTCCCTATGAGGCTGAATGGGAGACAGGGCAAGCTTTCTTTCTCTTGCTTGGCAATTTAAAATAATTCTTGCCTCATTCAGAGCCAAGTTAAAAAAGAATGAGATCAGCCACTCATCCCTTTTGTGTGTGAATTCAGTTCTGGCTCAGAACCTCTCAGGTCATAAATCTTTTAAGTTCTTTAGCCAATTAGAAGGTTGTTGTTTTTTTTAATCATCCCACATGTGACGGAAGAACTTGTTAAATCCATAACCTTTTATTTTCAGTTTGATGCTGACATGGAACAAAGAAAAAAGAGATGTACTTTGTCAGACATTCCAAAAGGATGTGATAGCACTTAATTTCAGTAGCAGACCTTTGTCATCCCTACCCTGAATACATCTGTATGGAAACTTGTCTAGGCAGTAGGGTCAAGTATGATGATAAGTTCTATCAAGTCTGAAAGACACTGACTTCAGTTGAGTGATCTTTTTTATACTTTCAGTTGATCAAGAGACCACTGAGAAAACTGGATCAAAGGAGATATAAACTTGAGCCTTCCCCCTGGACCAGTCAAGTCCAAGAAACAGTTTTTGTTGCCTTTCAGAAAAAGAATAGCCTAATCCCTCATTAGAGACAGAGGGGAATACCAATAGATAGCCATTCCATCACAACATAGAACTAACCCCTCAAATAGGCATGATTGGAAACTGGTTCCCCAAAGTTCCACATATCGGATTAGAAACAAGCAGGGAATATCTGTGTATTTCTATAATTCCTCAGGAAGAGTAAATCTAAGCAAGGCTTTAGGACTGGACCCTCATTG
This sequence comes from Macrotis lagotis, assembly GCF_037893015.1. NCBI lineage: Eukaryota > Metazoa > Chordata > Mammalia > Peramelemorphia > Peramelidae > Macrotis > Macrotis lagotis. The sequence goes on from NC_133658.1 coordinate 131,379,553, forward strand.
GCTATCCCCACTATATGTTGAATTGAACTGGGATCATTTGCAATTGTTATGTTAGTATTTTATTTTGGGAATTTACCCATTCTTTTTGAGAACTATCTTCCTTTTCTAGAGTGCTAAGTCATGAAATCATTAATAAATTTAAAGCTGACCTCAGAGATTATCTAATCTGACTTCTTCATTTTAGAGTCAAGAAGACTGAGAATGAGAGTGCTCAGAGTCACGTAGGTGGAAAGTGAAGAGCCGGTATTCAAAGCTAATCCTTTAATGCCAAATCCAGTGCTCCCTCTCCACACTATATCAAGTTTTGCCCTGAAATCATTTAGAATCGATGAATTTATTCACTTCAACTAAAAGGTCTTGATTAAATTCATGAATTTGTCTTTTTTCTTGGTGACAATTTTTGGAGCATCTGTTATGACTGTTGTCACAGTAATACATTTGCTCATATTCATAGTTATTACTGCAAAGAAACTACAAATTGTCCCATGAAATGAAGCTTCTGATTGCCTTGGAGAATACAATAAAACCAACTCTATCAGCTATTCTTTTTGCCTTGCTGAGAACCTATGGACCATCTTTTAATTCATCTACAACTTCTTTATGTCATCTAGTTTCATTTGTATTGAGTATCAGTTAACAGATGTTTTCCTCCATTGATATATCAATTTGCTTATCATTGGACAAAGATCATATTTTAAGAGTGCCAATGGTTAAATGAATGTAAACAATTTAATAGCTGTATGATTCCTAGACTCCCTTTCCAGGAAAAGGAAAAGCAAGAGATTACAAATCATTTTGTATTTTTATCTGCTTCACTGATCACCATGGCCAAAATAATTAACCACTTGGTAGCCAACTTCCTGACAGTGAGTCTCTTTCTGTTTGGCTGAACTGTTCCTGGCAACAGTAACAGCATGTAATCAAAGTCTGACCAGTTTGAAACAAATTGCCAAGAATTCTGGCATGGTTTCTAGTGTCCTTTTATTCCAAAATAAGGCACTGGAGCAGAACTTTTGTTCAGAGCTACTATTTCTAAGATGTGAATAATATGTGTTATGTTATACAAAAGGCACCATGGCACAGGAATAGAATGGATACAGAATTGCCCTTGCAGTCATGAAGAGCTGTGTTCTAATTCTTTCTCTGACACATGCCATAACTCTGGGCTTGTTACTTAACGAAAAGGTGATAATCTTCACTGTCAATTAAATGACAGAATTGATGATTTTATACAGACAAAAATATAAGAAAGTGGTTTAATTTGGCTTAGTAACTTAAATAAGTTTTGAGCCAAATCACCTCACAAGAATTAACCCTCTTGTTTTTTTACTCTACTTTTCCAAAATCCAAGTAAGGTTAATATTGAGCATCTCCCAGCATGGCTACCCAAACTCTGATTTAGCATGATCACTTTCTCCTAAGGGTTCCTCTTACTTCTACATCATCATGATAAGGATCACACTGTAATTCTAGCAGAGGTAAGACTTGGGTCTGCATCATCATATTTCCTATTATATACATGTCTCTTTCTATTTGGTCATCTTCTATATGCCAAAGTATATACTTTCTGTCCTCTACAGTCTAGTTGGAGGCATTATACATAGTCTTCAAAAAGACCCTCTCAAAAGTAAATTTCATGATAGAGCTTTCTATTACTTGTTTCAACACCATTTACTACATAACTTGGGTGAATTATTTATTATACTCTTCTTCTTGGGGTGTTGAGGCTATATCATAAGGACAAGAAACACCTAAGGTTCTACATCATCTTTCCATTGTAAGGAGATGAGAGAAAGATTGAAGAGAATCATACAGCACTTGATAATTTCTCCTGTTACTCTCCTGCATTCTTTTACTTTCAGAACCCAAGGAACTCTTCAATATGAAGGCAAGCATGAGGCTTTGCAATGAGGGACCCTAGATGAGTGGTTCTAATATTATTAAACTCAGATCTACAGAAAAAGTCTACATGGGACTTATTTCCTATGCATGAGAGTTCAGTAGAAAAGGTTTATGCCACAGAAAATCAGTTGAACTATTAATTTGAAAAGGTGGTCAATGAATGAATCAATGCCCTAGAAACTAAATTTTTTCCATTTTTCTATTTTATTTTTCCAATTACATGTAAAGATAGTTTTCAACATTCATATTTTGTAAGATTTTGAGCTCCACATTTTTCTTCTTCCCTCCTCCCTCCCTTTGACAATGAGTAATCTGATATACATGTACAATCATGTTTAATGTATTTTCATATTAATCATGTTGTGAAAGAAGGGGGGAACCATGAGGAAAAGAAAAAATCTAAAACAAATTTTAAAAAGTAAAAATAATATGCTTTAGTCTATACTGACTCCATAGTTCTTTCTCTGGATATTGATGCCATTTTCCATCACAAGTCTTTTAGAATTATCTTTGATCACTGAACTAACGAGAGGAGCAAAGTGGGTATAGCTGATCATCACATAATGTCGCTGATAAGTTGTACAATATTCTCCTCACTTCATTCAGCATCAGTTCATGTAAGTCTTTCCAGGTTTTTTCTGAGTTCCATCTGCTCATTTTTTCTTACAGAACAATAGTATTCCATTACATTCTTATACCACAGTTTGTTTAGCCATTTGGGCAACCCCTCAATTTCCAGTTCTTTGCCAATACAAAAAGAGTTGCTAAAAATATTGTATATTGGTCTTTTCCTCCTTTTTTGTGATTTCTTTGGGATACAGATTTTGTAGTGGTATTGCTGTATCAAATGGCAGGCAATTTTAGGGGCATGGTATTTTTTGGGGAGGGGGACAAACAGGAATTAATTTTAAAACCATTTACTAATCACTTATGTGCCAACCACTGTGTACATAGAAGGATAGCCCCAGAAGGCAGAAGTAGGAATGGGTAAATGTAGCAGAGAAGAAAATTTAAGTGTGATATAAGAGAAAACTTCCTAACATTTAGAGCAATACAAAAGTGGAATGTGCTGGGTTGCTGCATGTGGTAGCAAATGTTCCATCACTGATGGTCTTCAAATAACAGCTAATAGCCATTGTTAGAAAAATGATGTTGAGAGAAATGGGCCTGAGGTTCCCGCATGATGAGATTAGGTTTAAGGAAACACTGAGACTTGAAAATTCAATTCAGCCTAATGGGTATACTCAAACTTCTCAATTTTGAACCTATAACATATAAAATTTAATCACCAGCACCCCTTGTTACAATTTTATACCTCTTTGTAAATAACATAACTAGCCGTACTTTAGTTCTAAAAGTTGTTGATTCATGTAGAACTTACCCCATGAGCAAAATATCTCCTTTGGTAAAAGCTTTCCTTGGTATACCAGCATATTATACAAATACTTCTCTCCTTACCTTTGAAAATGCCAATTCCAAAACCAAAACCTGCTATTTTTCATCCCTGTCTCAGCTCCCTTGTTGCTCTCTGCTACATCTCCTCTGATACAACTCTCTTCTGGTCTCTGAACTTATCCCAAGAACTATTGCTCACGATCTTTGTACAAACTATATACTGAATAGAAATATACTTTAGTCCACTCACCAATCTTATCTCTTAGCAGCAATGATGATCCTTCTTTGGTATAAATCTTATGAAAGACTCCTCTCTCCTGAACTCCTGTGCAATCATTTTCATTAGATGAAACTGCCTTAACCCCATATAATGAATAATCAATTTCTGGAAAGTTACTATATGCCTCTCCAAGCAATTGTAGAGGAGATAACAGAATAGTTATAATATCTTACTTTAAGACATCAGGGACATTACAAGACTTTATATCTTTGGACCTAAGTCTGCTTATTATTACCCAAACCCTTTCTTGCTCATCCCAGCCTTCCAGTCAATTTAATCCCTTGGCACTATAGTTTAATAAATCCTCAAGAATCTCTTCATTAAAAATGCAAAGGAAACTGGTCTAGTTATCCTAAATGGAAAATGAAAATGGTTAAAAGAACATGATTTATGACCTTATGTAACAAAACAGGGAAATCCACTAAAATAACCCATCAATATGCAAAGCTATTTCAAATCTCAAAGTGTTCTGGATATACGTTATGATTATTGTTGTTATTGTTATTATTATTATTATTATTAGTGCCTGTTATAACCTATAACTTATATAGAAGTGGTATAGAAGATAGTATTGATGATTTAGGATCAAAGAATCTCATATGGATGACTAGAATAGAAAATATATGAGAAAACCTGGACAAAAATCTCAGAGATTGAAAATTTATAAGGGGGTTCCAGTCTCTTTCTTTCTTTTTTTTTTTTTTTAGATTTTTCAAGTCAATGGGGTTAAGTGGCTTGCCCAAGGCCACACAGCTAGGTAATTATTAAGTATGTGAGATTGTATTTGAACCCAGGTACTCCTGACCCCAAGGCTGGTGCTCTATCCACTGCACCACTTAGCTTCTGCTCCAATCTCTTTCAATCAAGGAATTAACCATGTGGTTAAGTCACAACTTCTCTGTGTCTTGGTTTCTTTCTTTCTTTCTTTCTTTCTTTCTTTCTTTCTTTCTTTTTTTTTTTGGTAAAATGAAGGGTTTTGCACAGATGACCTTTGGGGATCCTTCCTAAATCTATGATCTTATGACTCTTAACCTATGCAATCATATATCCAGATAAGTAAGCAATGCCCTCTGTGCTATCCTGCCACTCATACAGTCTGGGCCCCTTGGAGAGCAGATACATTGGATTCTTAGTTCTCTGGGGTTCTGCTCCTCTAAATCTATAGCTCCCAAGTCTTCCCAGCATGTTTACCTGTAATAATCAGCCAAAGGACATAATTAACTCAAAGCTAGATGTTTATTCAGATGGCACCACATGAACAATAGTAATAAAACATTTCCTCCTGCAACTATACAAAGCAGCCAAGGGAAGAATGGGCCCACACAGAGTAAGCTAGTGGAGGGTACACCCTTACAGAATATGACCAGTCAAGGCAGAACCTCCAGCCTAGCAAGGCCTTAGCATCCTTTCCCAGGGACATTCTTTGTCCTAGTCAGGTCACTCATCTGGCACTGAGCCTGTTTCTCTCCAAAGCTCAACTTACAAAGGTCTGGGTTGGCTTTATTTGTTGCCAGAGGTCATACTGGTCAGAGCTGTAGCTCAACTCCAGTGATTCAGATGAGTAGCTTTGCAGCAAGGCTCCATAGCCATATGTCATTTCATGGGGACTCTTATTATACCCATTTGACAGATGGGGAAACTGGATCTCATAGACATGAAGTGACTTGCCTAAGATCACAAAGTTTTGTTTGACAAATTAACAGAGTAACAGACTAAATGAGAATGATGGTCATGTAAATGGAAAAAATGATGGTCATGTAAATGGAAAAAAATGAAATGTATTGAGACATAAAATTTATTGAGACATAAAATGGAAGTAAAATCTGCTGGACTTGGCAAATGATAAGATATGAAGGAGAGATGAAGAGAGGAAGAAGGAAGAGTGAAGGATGATTTTCAGTCAATAAAGCTAATGCATCTTGGTAACTGGGAAGATGGTGGTGCCCTTAATGGAAACAGAAAAATTCAGGAGGACAGGTTTAGGGAAAAAAAGAGAATTAATTCCCTTTGGGACATACTGTGATTGAAATGTTGGCATTACATGCTGGTGTGAGATAATGAACAAGTGAATATGAATCAAGATTGGAAAAAAAAAGATTTAGACAGAGATTGAGAGTTATGAGTCATCTATGTTGAGAAGGTATTTAACCCATGGTAGCAGATGAGATCACCAAAGGAGGTAGCAACCAAGAGAAAAGAAGACCTAGGACAGTTTGGGGTGCCGCCCTTGCTTAAGGGGCAGGAAATGAATGATGAACCAGCAAAAGAGACTAAGAAGGAGCAGTCAAACAGGTAAAGGAACAGGGAGGGCACAGCAGCATGAAGTCAAGGGAGGAGAAAGTGTATAGTAAGCGAGGGTGACAATCAGTGTTGAAAGTTTCAGAAAAGTTAGAATATTCAGATTAAGAAAAGAGTCTATCAGATTTAGCAATTAAGAGGTCACTAGGAGTTTTTGAGAGAGCAGCTTCAATCAAGTGGTGGAGTCAGAAACCAAATTTTAAGTTTGAGGAATATATAGATAGTAAGTGAAGGCAGCTAGATGGTACAATGGATAGAGTGCTGGGCCTGGAGACAGGAAGATGCATCCTCTGGAGTTCAAATCCAGTTAAGACACTTACTAGTTGTTTGATCCTGGGCAAGTCACTTGGCCCTGTTTGCCTCTGTTTCCTCATATGTAAAATGAGCCAGAAAAGGAAACAGTAAGCCACAAAGAGTTAAACATGATTAGATAACAACAATTAAATGTAAGTAGTGAATACAAAGTACTATGTATATGTGCATGTTGAATTATATAAATGCAGGTGAATATCTAGATGGATGGATGGATGGCTGGCTGGATGGATAGGTCAATAATTAGAATGATTCCTCAAATCACTACAACCTTTTTTTTTTGCTGGGGTGGGGGGGTGGGGGTACAATAGAGGGAACAAACAAAATGCCAGAGACAGAGAAAGAGACAGAAAGAAAGGGACAAGGACAAAATTATGAAATGCACCTGTTATTGTCAGGAATTCTGGGTATAGAAATTCCTTCCACCAATATTGATCCTTGATTGAGTAGAAAAGCCCTAGAGAGATATCTCAGACATATAAAAGGAATAATGACTTTCCCAAAGACACACAGCTAGTAACTGCCAGAGTTCGAATCAGAACTTCAATTGTCCCAATTCTAAATCCAAGGTCCTATGTACTATGTCAAGTTATGTCTTAGTGTACACAAATTAAGGGGCCATTAATCAAGTGATAAAGCTTAATTCATATATATTTATATACATGCATATAAGGCAGATATATTTTAGGTAAAAAGCAACTTTAAAGTTCTCTGAATTTTTTTGAGCCTGGGAACAAATGCATCACTACAGAGCAAGGAAAAGAGCATAAATTAGAGAAGGAAAGGGAATTAGAGTCAAATTCTATTTTCAGAGAAACCAAAAATATAGGGATAGAGGAAGAGTTTCTAATTTCAGGAAAAACTCATCTAATTGTTAAATAATATCCCCTCGATCCTAAGAAAGTTTTCATGGAATATACTTTGAAAAAAACCCTGGTATATGCAGTGCTGAAATTTTCCTATAACCCATCTGGGGGCTGCATCTACAGCCTCCTGCTGAGTGATGTCTGAACCTGTTTTTTCAGAAACAAATTTCTAACTGATCAAACTGGCATTGCATCTGGAACTTTGTATGGCCTTTTTACCAGGTCAGGTTATTTAGGCTGCTTTAGTTCTAAGAAGCATCTCTGAAGTTTCATAATATCTTACATAACTGGCTTTGAGTCCCCTGGCATTAAGGTTCCAAAATAGGGCCAGATCAATCTCCCTAATGCCCTCAATTTGTTAGTCTGGTGGAACGTGCAGCTGTGCATGTCCTCTAGAATAGACTATTCCAGGCTTGGGGTGGGGGGGTGTTGAGGAAGTAGAGAGAGCTGAGATAGTCGATTTTACCAAAGCTTATTTCCCTTTTGCTGCCCTTTCCCCACTCTGCAGGAATCACTTTCTGAAAGGTTCTGCATTCTTGAGTTGGAGAGATGTTTCCTTTAGAGGAACATTCAATTAAACTAACCAAAGTACAGGCTACTTAGGTTATCAGTGCCTTTCAGGGAGTGGAGGACAGAGTCTACTTTCACTATGAAATGGGAAAATAATTGTTTTTTATGCTCCCTCCCTCCCTCCCTTTTATTCATGGGCTCCCCTTTCATCCTTCAGGGTCCTCCTTTATCTATGTACACCCCACTAGATATCCAGTGTACTCCTGTAAATCCTGATCCACCAGAAAGTAAAGAATTGACAGATTTATCTACATCAAAGTACTCAGAATTTAATCTATTATTCCTTGAAAGTAAGGCAGTTCTTTTACCATTCATTGGTGGGAATTTTCATTACTATGTATGTAAATTATTTTTCTATTATAAACTTTTTAAAAAATCAATAACTTCTTTGACTAGGAGATATCTGGTGTGGAAAGTCCTCTTACCAGTGCAGATTCAAACCATTCTCCACTTAGCTACTAAAGTGATTATCCTAAACTCAGACCTGATGGTGTAATCTTGCTGGGTTCGATCATCTCTATGATTTAAGGAATCAATCTATAGATCTCTATATCCTGCCTTAAACTCTCTATGGCACTACAATCTTGCATCAACCATTGCCTTAAGGATATTAGATGTTCTGTAGACCTCTCAAACTCATCATATTCAAAGGAGAAGCCTTTGTTTTTTCCCTAAAACTCTTCCTCCAAGCTTCCCTATTTCTTTTGAGAGTACCATCATTCTTATGAAACCTTAGCATCATCTTCGAACCCTCTCTGGTAAATATAATATATAAATTTTTAATTGAATTTGGATCATTTGCAAATGATAAAAATTAATATTAATAATAATATGAATATTCCACATTTTCTCCCTCCCTATATTTAAAATAATAATAATAATAATAATAATAATAATAATAATAACTGTATATAAATCCAGTCTGCCATTTCCACCTTACATTTCACTATTCCACTGGATACATTCCACTATTCATTCACAAAGCTGCCACTCTGTTTTATGTCTTCACCATCTCATACATGAACTGTTGAAATAATTTTCTTGTTGGTCTCCCACTATATAATATGTAGTGATATCAAGTTGACTTTTTGCTGTTCCTCACAGGTGACATTTCACCCTTCCATGAGGAAGGAGAGTTAGAATTATCTCCTTCCCCACCTCCTATAATCTCTTAAAAGTGCTCACATGCCATCTTTTCCTTGGCGTCTCAACTGCAAATGTCTTTATCAACTTTGCATGTTTTTTTAAATATTCCTATATATAAGCATATTGTCTTCCTGTTAGAATGTAGGCTCCCTTAAGGGCAGGGACAGTCATTCATTCTTCTTCTAAATACATAACAAATGTATAGTGAGTTGACTATTTCTTGGAGGGAAAAAAAATCAATTTTGTCTTTTATGAATTAAGGGAACCAGAGACTTGTCTAAATTGAGTCCAAAATAGGTGGTCAGGACACCTCTAGAAACCAGGATTAACAACTTTCTTATTTCCCTTAACAGAACCAAGAGAGTTCTATCAGATAATAGTAATAATTTTTAAAAATAATAATGAAAACTAACATCTATATAGCATCTCCACAACAACTCCAAGGGGTGGGTCCTCATTTTGCAGTTGAAGAAACTGAGACAGAGAAATTAAGTGATTTGCCCAGGATCATATAGCTATTAAGTTTCTGAGGCCAGAGATTAAAAAGACAAAAAGACAAAAAATTTTAGATCCAGGAGAACTAGGGATAGCTGCCATTACTAATCCTTTTAAAGAGGAATGTTCACTCATTCCAGGACCATTTTAAAACCATGCATCTTTAATTATACTTCCTCTGTGGTTGTAATGCTTTTCTTCCTCTTAGGCCAACTGAAATGCCTATCTATCCATTAAGAAGCAATTGTAACATATCTCCTCCAAAGAGTCTTCCTTCCAATGACATTATTCTTTGCAAGTTTTTAATAGAGATCTTTGTTGTCTGGAGATATTTGTAGGCTTTATTTGGACATTGAAGATACCAGGGGGAACTCGAGCTGTCCATTATCTATTTCTCAGGCTTACCATGTTAATAGCCATCTTTTTTTTTTTCCATATCATATCTTTGATGACATGTTTTACTCTTGTTTCTCCTTTTGTACTTCCCTGTTGTATTTCTGATTACCTACCATGTACTTCTCCTTTCTCCTTTGGGTGACTATTTTAGTTCTTTAGAGATTATAAAGTCCCATCACTTGCATCTATATAATAACACCAGAAGAAGAAAATTGGAAGCAAAAAGATGTAATTTCAGTTCAAGAAGTTTGGAAGTCATTAAGAGAACTTTTCAGGGTCCCAAAGACAATCCAACCTCCTATATGATCAATTCTTGAGCAAAGTATTATAGAAATATGAAGAGTTACTATTATCATTATCATGTCCAGTTGAAATTCTACCTCCCACATAAAGCCTGAAAATGTCTCCAGACAACAAAGATCTCACTTTTCCCTGAGAAATAACATTTTGAAACTTGATTATATTCAATTTAACACTTCTATACTATCTCATTTTATTATCCCTTGATTTCATTTGGATGTGTCTTGTCTTCATAAGGAGGTAGGAAGGAACTTTATAGAATCACCGAAATCTAGATTTAGAAAAAAACATTTCTGACAAATGATCTTTTTTAATAATAACTTACAAGTAACTAATCATTGTTTAGAAATCTTCATTCTGCTTTGGCATAGCATGAATTGTTAGTTTCTAACGAGTGCAGAGACTCTGTCTCTATTGTTTTATAATCCTCATAGTACAATTAGGCAGATATCAGGCACCTAATTATTTTTGTTTGAATGAAATTGAATCGACCTAGTTGATTCTTGAGGGAATCCTGACCAATTGCCTAAAAAACATAGAAGTTCTTCCATGCAAAACCTGGAAAAACACAGTTCAAGGATGGCATAGACCCCAGTGCCTCCAGTGCAAATGACTAACTATGGCAATAATAATAATAATAATATTAACATTATTAATAATAGTAGTTCACATTTACACAGTGCTTTAGGATTTGCAAAGTGCTTTATAATATTATTTCTTTGGATCCTTACAAAAACCTTGCAAGGTAGATGTTATTATTATCCCCATTTTATGGATGAGGAAACTGAACCTGAAAAATGTTAAATTGAGTTGTCTAGGGTAACGCAGTTAGTGAATATCTAAACTTAAATTTGGGGGCAGCTAGGGGGAATAATTACCTAGCTGTGTGGCCTTAGGCAAGCCACTTAACCCCATTTGCCTTGCAAAAAACCTAAAAAACCAAACAAAAATAAAGTTAAATTTGAACTCAGGGTCTTCCTAATTACAGGTTCAATGTTCAATGTTCAATGTTCTCTATTGTGGTGCCCCTGTGTCACTAGTAAACAACCAAGCCAGCAGTGTAGGCTCTGTATTGCTTTCTGACAGGTGACCAAGACACAGCAGCTCTCCATAGTAATTCCTCTTCAATGACCTTAAAACTTCCACTGAGTTAAAAGTTCAGGTTTTTTTCTCTATAACTTTATATTTGATTTATCAAACAATCAACATTTCATGAAAGAATATTACAAATTGGAAAAAATCCTGGTTGGTCTTCTGGTTACTTTGAGACCTAACTAGTCCCTCCTTGGGAGTTATGCATGATAGGGACAGTAATCTGCAGGAGAAATCTAAGAAAAATTCTAGAGACTAAGAAGTCCTGAACAAGAAATTAAAGGACTTGGAGGTGCAGATGATATTTTTTATCATTGTGGATGATTGAGGGTGTGAACTTTTTTTCTTAGAGAGAGAGAGAGAGAGAGAATTATGATAGAAATGACCAGTTATTTAAACAGATACTCTTGGAGTTCAGGGTTTGTTTTTTGGGCATACTATACAGAAAAAAATAAGTTTTTGGTCCATAATACATTTCATCTTCTACTTATCCCAGCTTATGGTTTTTTTCCAGCTGTAAGCTATGAATCTTTCTACTTTCTCCAAAATTACTCACTTTCCTTTATATTCCAAATTTAGGAGGGGCAAGGGGAAAAACAAAATATTATATAGGGACCTTAAAACTATAATTGACTAAGTATTTTAGAAGTCACAAAAACAACTGTGGTAAGGGGGGGGAAATGTCCTTCTTCCAAAGGTAGCATTGAAAAGTATATTTTATGGTCAAAGCATGTGCAAAGGCACCTTACAGCCAAGGAAATCAAAGCAATCCAGTCATATGAAAAATTGCTCTAAATCATTATTTATCAGAGAAATGCAAATTAAAGCATCTCTGAGATACCACGTCATATCTCTCATATTGGCCAATATGATCAGAAAGGACAATGATCAACATTGGAAGGGATGTAGGAAATCTGTGACACTAATACACTGTTGGTGGAGCTGTGAATTCATCCAACTTTTCTGGAGAGCCATTTGGAATTATGCTCAAAGGGCAACAAAAATGTGCATACCTTTTGATCCAGCAATACCACTACTGGATCTATACCCTGAAGAGATTATGAAAAAGGGTAAAAACATCACTAGTACAAAAATATTCATAGCAACCCTGTTTGTGGTGGCAAAGAATTGGAAATTAAGTGAATGTCCCTCAATTGGGGAAATGGCTGAACAAACTGTGGTATATGTATGTCATGGAACACTATTGTTGTATTAGAAACCAGGAAAGATGGGAGTTCAGGGAAGCCTGGAAGGATTTGTATGAATTGATGCTGAGTGAGATGAGCAGAACCAGAAAAACATCATACACCCTAACAGCAACATGGGGTGATGACCAACCTAGATAGACTTACTCGTTCCATCAGTGCAACAGCCAGTGGACAATTTTGGACTGTCTGCAATGGAGAATACCATCTGTATCCAGAGAAAGAATTGTGGATTTTGAACAAAGACCAAAGACTATTACCTTTAAATTAGGGAAAAAACTGTTATCTTATTATGTAATTTTACTATCTCATACATTATTTTTCTTCCTTAAGGATATGATTTCTCTCTCATCACATTCAACTGAGATCAATGTATACCATGGAAACAATGTAAATATTAACAAAATGCCTTCTGTGGGAGGTTGGGTGAAAAATTGTAAAACTCAAAATAAAATCTTTCTAAAACAAAGAAAAGTATATTTTATAAAAGGCATATATTTTCATGCTTTTTTACTCAATTGAAACATTTGAATAAAAAGGCAAGTGTTCTAGTCCTGCTTTCTGTTGCTTATTAAACTCTGAGTTGCCTTCTGCCTATGCCCATTAAGACAATTACTTGTGGGGGGAAATATAGACTTAGTAAGAAAAACTGCAATTCATTATTTTGACTTGCTACCAGAATAGTAGTACTCTTTGAGACTGTTGAATAGAAAAAAAACAACTCCTTACAAAGTGTCATGCCTCTGTATAAATGTATTCTTTACTATCTATTTGATTTTCATTAGACATCTAATTGAATGAGAAAATACATGTATTTGTGGGTTACTGTGTATAAATGATCTGTTTCTGATTTTTTTAATGCCATAATGGTCCTTTATTCATTATTGACCTTGCATTTTATTCTTTTTTATTTTTATTTTTTTGCAAAGCAATGGGATTAAATGACTTGGCCAAGGTCACAGAGATGGGTAGTAGTAGTAGTAGTAGTAGTAGTAGTAGTAATAATAATAATAATAATAATAATAATAATAATAGTTGTCCTTCATTTTTGAAGAAGACCATGACATTAGGGAGATGATGCCATGACAAGCATGTGAATTGGATATGGGTGAGGGATGCTATGCTAAGTCACTTATTAAGTGCCTGAGGCTGTATTTGAACTCAGGTCCTCTTGACTCCAGAGTCAGTCTCTATCCACTGTGCTACCTAGCTGCCCTCAGCCATTTTAAGACAATTTTTGTCTCAAAAATTATGTGCTCATAGATAGGGCAATCATCAGGACAATTCCTCCTCCCCCATGCTAATAAGAAGATAGGAGGGACTCTATTCCAAAATCATAGGATGAGGCAACTCACTACAACCACTACTATCACTCATTTTCTTTTTTCTATAATTTGAAATTAGAATCAATTTTAGTTCATAATGATCCCAAAATATAGTTTTGGAAATGGGGACAACAGTATCTTGTCTGCTTACTGATTGAATTGTTAGAAAATTCAAAATTAGATCAAGAGGCAGGGAATACCATTAAGATTGTCATAGTGGGGGAGGCTAGGTGGTGCAGTGTATAGAGTACTGTTCTGGAGTCAGGAGTACCTGAGTTCAAATCCGGTCTCAAACATTTAATAATTACCTAGCTGTGAGGCCTTGGGCAAGCCACTTAACCCCATTTGCCTTGCAAAAACCTAAAAAAAAAAAGACTGTCATAGTGTAACTAGATGGGATTTATACCAGGAACTCAGGGCTGGTTCAATATTAGGAAAACTATCAGTATAATCAATATTAAGAAAACTATTAATATAATTGACCACATCAATAATAAAATCAACAAAAACCATACAATTATAACAATAGATACAGAAAAGGCTTTTGACAAGATACAGTACTCATTCCTATTTTAAAAACCAACAGAAAACATAAGAATAAATGGAACCTTTATTAAGATTATAAACTATATCATTCTAAAACCAAAAATAAACATTATGTACTGGAGAAAACTTAAAGCCTTCCCAATAAGATCAGGGGTGTCCATTATCAATAATATTATTCAATAATGTAGTAGAAATGCTAGCTATAATGAGACAAGAAAAATAAATTGAAGGAATAAAAATACTAAGAAACAAAATTATCTCTCTTTGTAGATATGAAGAGATCTTGGAGAATACCAGAGAATTAACTAAAAAACTATTTGAAACAACAACTTTAGCAAAGTTGTATTATATAAAATAAACCCACATAAGTCTACTACCAAGAAAACCCAGCACAATAGATAGAAAGAGAAATTCCATTTAAAATAACTGTAGATGATATAAAATATTTAGGAATTTAAGTGCTAATCCAAACCCAAGAATTATATAAACACTATTACAAAACACTTCACAGGGGCGGCTAGGTGGCGCAGTGGATAGAGCACTGGCCCTGGAGTCAGGAGTACCTGAGTTCAAATCCAACCTCAGACACTTGATAATTACCTAGCTGTGTGGTCTTGGGCAAGCCACTTAACCCCATTTGCCTTGTAAAAACCTAAAAAAATGAAATAAAAAAACAAACAAACACTTCACATAAAGACAGATCTAACAATTAAAGAAATATTAATTGCTCATAAGTAGACTAAGCCAATATAATAAAAATGATAATTTTACCTAAATCAATTTGCTTATTCATTGCTTTACCAGTTAAACTATCAAAGAATTGTTTTATAAAGCTAGAAAAAATAATAACAAAATGCAACTAAAAAAATAAATGGTCAAGAAAATCAAAGGAATCATTGAAAAAAATGTGAAGGAAGGTAGCCTGGCAATACCAGATTTCAAATTATACTACAAAGAGGTAATCATCAAAAAAATCTGGTACTGGCTAAAAAAATAGAGTGTTCAATCAATGTAATAAATTAACTATAGTAGCAAATGACCATAATAAGCTAGAGTTTGATAAATGCAAAGATTCAGGCTTTTGGACAAAAATTTCTGGGAAAAGTAAATAACTGTTTAGAAGAAACTAGGCATAGACCAACATCTCATACCATTTATCAAAATAAAAGTCAAATGAATGAATGATTTAGACAAGAATGATATCATTGCACCCAAAGGGCAACCAAAATGTGCATACCCTTTGATCCTGCAATACCACTACTGAGTCTATAACCTGAAGACATCATGAAAAAGGGTAAAAACATCATTTGTACAAAAATATTCATACCAGCCCTGTTTGTGATGGCAAATAATTGGAAAGTGAGTGACTGTTTATCAATTGGGGAATGGCTAAACAAATTGTGGCATACGTCTGTTATGGAACACTATTGTTCTATTAGAAACCAGGAGGGATAGGAATTCAGGGAATCCTGGAAGGATTTGCATGAACTGATGCTGGGTGAGATGAGCAGAACCAGAACATTGTACACCCTAATAGAAAAATGGGGGTGCTGATCAACTTTAATGGACTTGCTCATTCCATCAGTGTAACAATCAGGCACAATTTTGGGGCATCTGTGATGAAGAATACAATATGTATCCAGAGAAAGAATTGTGAAGTTTAAACAAAGACTATTACCTTTAATTAAAAAAAAAACACATTATCTTATTATGTAATTTTGCTATCTCTTATATTTTATTTTTTTTTCTGTTAAGGATATTTCTCTCTCATCTCATTCAGCTTAGATCAATGTATACCATGGAAACAATGTAAAGACTAACAGACTGCCTTCTATGACGGGTGGGGGGGGAGAGAAGCAAGATTAAGGGATAAAATTGTAAAATTCAACATAAATAAATCTTTAAAAAAGAATGATATCATAACTAAATTGGGGGAATATTGAAAAACAGATCCATGAAAAAGGGAAGAAATTGTGACCAAATAAGAGAGAAGATCATGGAAAAAATTGATTAAATAAAATAAAAAGCTTTTCCAAAAGCAAAACTAATACAGCCAAAATGAAAACAGGAAACTGGGGGGAATTTTAATAACAAATATCCTGATAAAAGCCTCATTATTCAAATATATAAGAAACTGAGGCAAATTTATTTTTCTTTTTAAAGTAATGGGGTTAAGTGACTTGTCTAAGGTCACACAGCTAGGTAATTATTAAGTGTCTGAGGCTGTATTTGAACTCAAGTCCTCCTGACTCCAGGGCCAATGCTCTATCCACTGCAACACCTGGCTGTTGCAGCAAATTTATTTTTTAAAAAAAGAACCATTCCTTAACAGAAAAATGGTTAAAGAATATGAACAGACAATTTTCAGAAAAAGAAAACAAAGCTCCTAACAGTTACAGAAAAAAATTCTCTAAATTACCACTGATTAGAGAAATGCAATTTAAAACAACTCTGAGATACCAGCTAACATTTATTAGATCGACTAACATAACATAAAAAGAAAATGACAAATGTTGGAGAGGATATGGAAAAATGGGGGCACTAATGCTTTGTTGGTTGAGTTGTATTCTGGAGAACAATTTGAAACTATACTTAAAAGACTATAAAACTGTATACCCTGGACATATAAATACCACTCCTAGGTCTGTATTCCAACAGATAAGAAAAATGGGAAAACAGCCTCAGCTATTTTTGTGGTACCAAAGAATTGGAAATTGAGGAAATACCCATCAGGTGGGAAATGGCTGAACAAGTTGTGGCATATGGCTTAGTGGAGTTCTAGTGTGCTATAAGAAATGATGAATTAAATGTTTTCAAGAAAAATCTAAGAAGAATTGTTTGAATTCATGCAAAGTGAAGTGAGCAGAATAATGAGATCACAGTAATAGAAGTATTGTCAAGATAGTCAACTACGAAAGACTTAGCTACTCTGATCAAGATATGATCCAAGACAATTCCAAAGAACCCATGTTAAAAAATGCTATCCACCTCCAGAGAGAGTACTAATGAACTCTGAATATAGATTGAAAGATATCATGCTTTTGCTTTCTTTTTTTGTCTGTTTTCATTTCAATATGGCTAATATGGTAATATGTTGTTTATGACTTCACACATATATAATCAATATCAAATTGCTTGACTTCTCAGGAATGAGGAAAAAGTGAGAAGGAAGAAGGAAATTTAGAACTCAAAATTTTAAAAAGTGAATATGAAAAAAATTTACATGTATTTGGAAAATATTTAATAAAATAAATAAAACAAATTTTTAAAAAAATAAAAAAATCAGAAGAATTGTTGAGTTGAGTTGAACTATCAACTTCAGTGCCTAATGTGAGAAGCAAAAAACATCCCTGGAACAAGTATTGCTGGATATATATGGATAGTACATTAAAATCATAGCTGTAATTCATGATGTGAAAAATAATATAAAGCTAATTAAATTGAATTTAGTTGGGGCAAAGAAAATGACTGTGATAGTGTAGGTACCAGGGCTTTTCATATACTAAAGGACCAGAAACTTCTACTTTTCTGGATAGTTCTTAACTGAACAGTAACATGACTAGATCTATCTATCTATCTATCTATCTATCTATCTATCTATCTATATGATTAGTATGGAAATATATGTAAAAATATTTGGAAATGGGAGAAAATGAAGGTAGGAAAACCTCTAAAGAGGTTATTTCAAGACTCTAGGCAGATTGTAATTCTAGGAATTACAGAGAAACATTCAAACAAGGGAGATAGCTCAGAGGTGGATTCAATATTAGAGCAACTGATGAGCTACTAGAAATAAGGAAGAGGGAAAAATGAAAGTTTTTTTGTTTACTTTTTAATAGTCAAAATTCCATAAATATATTCCAAAGAAAAGTATATTTAGAGGAACAGGTATTAAACTTGGTTTTGGCCATGTTGAGTTTGGAGGTGCCAACTGGATGTCTAAGAGGACATATCCTGCTGTTAATTCAGTTCAACCAATATTCATTAAGCACAATTAGGGAAGCATTGCTTGATACAAGTTTGGTTAACAAAAAAAATTTTAAGTTATTATCGCCTACAATAGCTCTGATATGGGTCTGGCATTGAATGAAGAGCCAGGTTGAAGGAAATGTCCCACGAACAAAAAATACCAACACCTAAGGTTGAGAAACAATTTCTCTTGCTTTATTCTTGAATACTCAGACTTTTATAACAAAATTTATCTCAGACATGACAGGTCAGATGAAACCCCACTGCATAGCTTCCTTCATTAAATTTGTGATATTTATCCTTTGAAGTCTATAAACTTCCTTATCAGAAAGTTTCCCAAACACCTCTGGTACCACAGATGTCTTAGGTCAGAGTTTACTGATGAACCAACAAATCCATTTAATGAACAAAAATACATGCATATCTCTGATGACAAAGATCACCAAAAATATGTGTAAATCACCCCTAGGGGCTGGCCCTTGACAGTTATAAGCTAAATATATGTTAACCATTTTCAAAAGGCAGTCAAAAATGAAAAAAGAAAGGAAAGTAGGCTAGCAGAAATTAGGCTTAGTGCCTTACACTACATTTCACAATATATTTTAAATGTATATGTGACCTTGATATTAAAGATCTTACTATTAAAAAAAACAGAAACAGATCACATACCTCTAACAGTTATGTGCAAGGGACATATTCCCAAACAAACAAGAAATAGAGATAATTACAAATCATAAAATAAATAACTTTGATTACTTGAAACTAGAAAACTTCTGCAAAGACAAAATTAATATACCTAGGATAAGGACAGCAATTAAACAAGAAAAAGAACTTTCTATTAAATTTCTCTGAGAAGGATTTAGTATCCATAATATAAAAACAATTAACAAATATATAAGACTAATAGTAATTTCCCAATAGATAAATAACTAAAGAATATTAACAGTTTTTTAAAAATAACAAAATATTAACAACAACATGAAAGAATGCTTCAATCACTAACAATAAGAGAAATGGAAATAAGGTTTCACTTCATATCTAGCAAATTAGCAAAGATGACAAAAATATGGCAATAGTCAATGATGGAGAGATTATGAGATGATAAACTGATGCATTATGAATGGAACTATGAATTGGTACAATCATTTTTGAAAAGCAATTTGGAATTATGCTAATAAAGTGATTAAAATGTCCATTCCTTTTGACTCTAGGATTCCATTATTGGGTGTATATGCCAAGGAAGACATCAATAAGGTAAAAGTCCCCATAAACACTAAAAGATTTGGGGTAGAACTTTTTGGGAAAGCAAGGCATTGGAAATAAAGTAGATACCAATCAGTTGGAGAAAAGATAAACAAATTTTGATACATGAATATAAAAGAATATTACTTTGCTGTAGGAAAATATAAATATGATGAATATAAAGATGCATAGGAAGCTCTGCACAAACTGATCGAAAGCAAAGTAGGCAGAGCTCAGGAAACAATACAATAACTACAACAATGTGAATGGAATAAACAACCACACAAACAAACAAAATCAAACCTGAATGTTACAAAATTACAAAGATTATGTATATTGAAAGAAAATAACACTCCCAACCTTCCCTTTCAAGGAGGTTCTGCTTGGGGAAATAGGAGCATTAGGTAGAGATGATGTATGTAAGAGGAAATATGTAAAGAGGAAAATTTCCTCTTAGATCTATCCAAAGGTAACAGGAATTACCTCAGATGGTAATAAGCTCAGTCATCTTCGAGATTTTCAAGCAAAGTGTTGTTGGTTACATTGTGGAATGTATGCTCTGGATAGCTTCTGAGATCCATTCTAAACTTTGTGATACTTGTGCAAGGATAGAAAATGGTGACATGATGATACCACCTATCCTTTCCTCAAGGAGCTTATATTCTTCTTGGAAGTTGGAAATAATAGTATTTCAAAAAAATTTCATTTACATTTCAAAAAAAAGATCAGGATTGAAGATAAATTTTGGGGAAAGGATAGTTATGGAAATCAGGTGTCTAAGTACAAAGGATGGCTAATAAAATGAAATTTGGTTTAAATTGATGGTAGGAATTCATATGTGAGTCACTGTAAGATGGGAAGTATAATTCATTCAAAAGAAGCAAATCTCTAAGGGGACAAGAGGGCATTTCATCACTGTTGGGTCATGAAGATAAGCAAACCTTCAAAATAATGAAACTGTGGAAAAAGTATGATAAATTGGGTAAAATTCAAAACTGTAAAAATAAAAGCAAATATTTAGGGAATGTGCCCCAGACTGCTTAACTAAATAAAGGGAAAAGAAGTTGAATTGAGTTCATGATACTGATTAAGAGTCTGACATAAAGACAGGATATCATTATGAGATAACATTATAGACACTGCTATCATTCAATCATATTGGAGGGCTTTCTATTAAAAGCAGAGAATCTAATATTCTTTTCTTCATTTGCTTTCATTCATTCACTGAACAAATGTTTATTAAACACCACATACCAGGAACTTATTTGGTAGCCCAACCATATGGTAGCCAACAGTGTTCATGCCTGCACCAGACCTTCTGTCTGGCATCTCCCATGGCGTTGATCTGGGCATGTGCCACTCATTATACTGACAATTTCCCTTTAAGAGAGAGGAGAAGTAAACTAAAAGATGAGAAAAGCCAATATAACTGTCATTTAGGATTAATGGAACTCTTAAAGAAAAGGGATTTGATTAGTTTTGCTCACTCCTATATAATGAAGGAGAGTTGGTGAAAGTTATGGAGAGGTAGCTTTAGGTTTTATATAAAGAAAAATATTTTGTAGTTAGAATTTTTCAAAAATAGACTGTATTAACTGAAATATAGCAAATTCTCCAATGCTAGAGGTCTCCAAGTAAAAGCTAAATGATTACCTGTCCAGGATATTATGGAGAGGATGCCTATATTCAGATATAGGTTGGACAAAATGACCTCTGAGGTCACCTCAAGGTTAGTCTCTGTGATTCTATGCTGTGGCTTCATTGGTGCCACATCTCAAGTTGAGTACTATCTTTTGGGTGCATGCAGTTGGTCACGTACCATGTTATAGGTTATAATTTAGGCTCGGGGGCGTAGCAAACACAAAAGGGAAAAAAACCCTAAGGGACATCACAGTAGAGAAGTCCCCCAAGTAGCAGTTTAGCAAGTGACATGTGGGTCTGTGTTGGGTGACATCCAGAGGACGAAGCATAGCAACCAATGTAGGCCAGAAGCATTAAGGATGAGGAGACATGAATTTGCATTCCCTCCAGCTTTTCAAGAGAGCAAAGAATGGAAAATGCCAAAAGTCACCCTTCACATCCTGTTATATTTTTTTAATCCAGTGAGCTGTAAAGTTTAAACAGTCACTTTGCAAGAGAATTTAGCTCAAGAGTCTGGTTTTTTGAAAGCTTTTGGCTACTTACCACTGAACTCCCTTTCACCATAGACAAGTCATTTTACTGCTCAAGGCCTCAGTTTCTTCGTGTGTTAAATAGGTATAACTATTTCCATATCTCAGAGGGATTTTACAAAAACAGAAAGAGGAAATGAATGAGAAATTACTTCGAAAGATTCAAAGCTTAATAGAAATTGACATTATTCTCTCCCCACTGACTTTATTATCATTTAAGAGATGCATTTAAAAATGTATCTTTAGAAATAATTTTCAATTGGCAGATTTTTGTAACCTTTTGACTTCTGCCTCTTAGTTATAATAGTTTACATTTCTATAGAGATTTATGGTTTATAAAGCATTTTTCCCATTACAAATCTATGAGGGACATTATGTAAATATTATTATTGCCCATTTCACAGCTGAGATAATAGTGATTTACAATGTGTTTCAGTATCAGAGTTGAGATAGAAGGCCAGGTCTGGGCTATACCAAGCTAAATTTCAGCAAACATTGAAAGATCCTGGGTGGGTGAGAAGGAATGCCCATTAAAGGAAACTTGTGAGAAAATCATTTTGCAAGTAAAAAATTATTTCATAATATTTCTATTATGAAATAGTTACCTATTTTTAAGTACCTGTAGTTACCTCATATGTTAACAGTTAACATATTTAACTTTTGTTAAACAAAAGTGGCTTAGCAGATCTGAATTTTATCTGTGGAAAAATAAATACAACCTACCTCAGCATCATTTGTAAATTTTCACTGGTCCTAGATTTCCCTATAACCTGAGATCTGCAAGGATGTTTATCTTTTCTACTAGCTGGTGCAAGAAATATGAGGATGTGTACCTGCAATACTTTACCATGTTTAATTATGAACATCAGATTAATTAGTCAGACAGTCTGTCAAGATATTTTTAAGATAAAAGAAGGGCAAAAACCCCACCAAACTAGTCAATGTTTCAAGGAGCACACACACTGAGAAAGATAATAAAGTTTTTGCATATATTATACATATGATTATGTATGTTACATTCATTATATAACATCTGCATATAAAAACATATATATATATATATATATATGAAATTTCTGTGATTCTAGTTATTCTTGTCTCCCTTTAAAATGTATGCATGTGTATGCATGGACTATATAATGGAAGGTAGAAATCATTTTTTTTAGGGCACCCAAGCCCTAAATCCAACTAATTAGCTGAGCTCAGATCTATTATTCTATTTCAATGCAAATACTTTCTGACCTTTTAAATGAAAAATGCAAAACAAAACCCAGTGCCTTAAAAAGGTTGTGATGATCAATGGAAATACTTTGTAAAAGACTCAGCATTCTTTTGGAAAAAGATCTTAGATCTGAAGTTGTTGCTGTATTTTTCTGGCCTCCATTTGCCCAGACTATTTTCTATGCTGAGTATGTCTCCATGATCATTTTACCTGATGAATTTTTACTTCTTCTCTAAATCCCACACTTAAATTCATTTTCTTTCATTTGAAGACCATGGGATAATAGATAAAGAGTTGATAGAACTTTAAAGATCGTCTATTTACCTCAACTCCTATTTGTAGGTAAGGAACTGTAAAGCCTGAAAAAAAAGTCTGAAAAAATTCAATGAGAGAGATAAGTTAGACCTGATATCTTTTTTAAATTAGAACATCTCTATTGTCAGTCAATCAATCAATCAAGCAAAAGTATTGAACTAAATCAAAGAACAGCTAGATAGTGCAGTGGATAGAGCACTGGCCTTGGAGTCAGGAGGACAAGCATTCAAATCCAGCCACTTGATACTTACTGGCTGTGTGATCTTAAGCAAGTCACTTAATCCTGATTGCTTCACATCCAGGACCATCTCCAGTAGACCTGATTCATATCTAGCCACAGGTCCCAGATGACTCTGGAGGAGAAAGTGAGGCTGGTGACTTAGCACAGCCCCGCCTCCCCCCTCACTCAAATCCAATTTTTGTACTTGTCATGGCATCATTTCCCTAATGTGGTCTTCTTTGAGAATGAAGGTAAAATATCGTCAGCTAAATCAAAGAATGTAAGATATTCATTTTGGAAGGACTGTCATTGAATAAGTGAAGCTATGCAGCAGCATAGGAGATTGGCTAAAAATGCTGTCATATCCCAAGGGTCTCTTATCAAGTCATTACAGTACCTAAGCATCCAAGTGCCTATCAGCCTATAGAAGAGAGCAGTCATGTCATGTTCCTGAAAGGGGATCACTTTGGGGAAGGTGAGGTAGAGTACAGATTACCTGTTTCCCCTTCCCACCATGAGACAGAAGATTTTCATCACCATCCTAGCATCATCCCAGAAATAGTTGTGACTTGACTGTATTACCTGTTTCTGGTCAAGGTAAGCATACTGATCAAAGTATACAAAGACACTATATGGAGTCCAGAAGAAAGCCACACCATGCCCTTGGGGAATATCTTGAGCATTCCAACAAAAAGACTTCCAGGAGCTGATAGCTTCATTGCCTTATATATTTTGTAAGTCTGAGCCCATTTTCTTGGAATATATATATATATATATATATATATATATATATATATATATATATACACACACATACATACATACACTCATCATAGAGTGTACCTGGTTTGAAGAGGTGCTTGTACCAACTGATCTTATTTTACAATTATATCCATTTATACATACTAATTAATTCTGGTTGGCTAATTGTATCAAAAATAATAATCAATGGAAATGACTCAGAAGGAAATGGCAAACCATTTCAGTATCTTTGCTTAGAAAACCCCAAATGAGGTCACCAAGAGTCACGACTGAAATGACTGAACAACAGCATTTGGAGGGTGTATCTCATGCCTCCTTACTTTCACAGCTGCTTCCTCTTGAACATTTTGCTCCTCCCATTGATCTCAAAAGGGGCATGTGGATCTGTATTCTCTGTTGGTCTGAGTTGCTTCTTTCTGATCTCACATGTCTTTGGCTCAGTGCAGCTTTACTGGTCCAATGTCCAAAACATCAAAGGCTCATACATAAATTATAGTTTTAAGTAGAAGCTGACCCCCAAGGAACCCTGAACTTAGATAACTTTATCTGAAGGACTCATGTTGTACCCAAGTCCTATATATACATTAATTAATATATATACAAAAATTAAGACCCAGAGAGATTAACTTAGTTACATAGGCAAAACATAACAGAGGACTCAGGTCCTCTGACTACAAATCCAGGTCTCTTTCTGTGTCTTTCTATATGAGCAAGACCTCAGTAATGGTCTTTCTTCTCAGAACTTACCTGTATAGGACTTTTGTTCTATACTTCCCTTTCATACTTTCATACTTTTAATGTAACATTACACTTCTGAATGTTTGCTAAATTTAAGCTTTTTATCTTTGTAATCTTTGTATCTTATCCCCTTGCTAAACAGGTTTATAAACTCTATAAAATCTTTAAGGGATTGAGTCTTTTCTGTTGTTGTTGTTACAGATTTTTTTATTTAGTATTTTATTTTTCCCAGGTTACATGTAAAAACAATTTTTGACATTCCCTTTAACTCTTTGAGTTCCAGATTCTCTCCCTTTCTCCTCCCCTTCCCCCCACTGAGAAGACAAGTAATTCAATTTAGGTTATATATGTGTAGTCATGTGCAACATTTATATAACAGTCATATTATGAAGGAAAATATAGATTAAAAACTCTTAAGAAAAATTGAGTTAAAAAAGTATGTTTCAATCTGTAATTAGACACCATCAGTTCTTTCTCTGGGATGGATAACATTTTTCATCAGAAGTCCTTCATAGTTATCTTGGATCATTAATATTGCTAAGAATAACAAAGGTATATTTAGCTGATCATCTTACAATATTGCTGTTACTTTGTATACAGTATATTTCACTTTTCATCAGCTCATGTAAGTCTTTCCAGGTTTTTCTGAAAGCAGTCTACTCATCATTTCTTATAGCAAAGTGGTATTTCATCATAATCACACACTATAATTTGTGCAACCATTCACCAACTGACAAGCATCCCCTCAATTTCCAACTCTTTGCCACTAGAAAAGAATTGCTATAAACAAGTTTGTTCATATAGGACCTTTTCTTTTTGCTTTCATCTCTTTTGGGATACAGACCTACTTAGTAGTAGCATTGCTATATCAACAGACCTGACTCAGCAGCAGCAGCTTCTGAAGATCTCAACACAGAGAGAGTAAAAGGATATCAGACAACTAGTCAGAAGAAGATTATAAGGGACAGTTTGCTGACATTGGGTGCAAGATTCTGTTCCATTTCCCAAACACAGTTCAGGATTGGAAGTCCCAGGGTAGGAAGCAGCACCAGCACACTAGAGTATGCAGCCACAGGGCAGCGAGGACCCTGGGCACAGTTTCAGGGAGAAAAGAGTGTTTGTGGTCCCTCACAGACCAGAACACAGAGCAGAAGAGCAGTGACCATATCTCTCTTAAAACCATACCACCTTGGAAGAGCTAAAAATTTACAGTCCCCCAGAACTAGCTCTGAAAAGAGCAGCATAAAAAAATGTAAGACTTGGGACAGTATCCCTTCTATCTTAAAAATGGAACCCAACTTTAACATAAAGTTAAAAGTCAAAAAATAGGCTGGAAAAATAGTAATCAATAACAATAAAAGAACTTAACCATAGAAAGTTGCCACAGCGCCAGGGAAAATCAAAACACAAACTCAGAAGAAAGCAAAAAAGTATATTTCCATCCATCCACAGAACATAAAAGGTACTTAATAAAAATTTGATGATTAGATATGATCCATCACCTATTGGTGAAATAGTCAATTTAGAAGACATTGGGGCATTATAGAGTAATTGAAAAAGAAATGGTGGGGGTCACAGGTATAACTCAAGACCAGTTAGAGTCAGGACAAACTTGGTCTTAAACCCTCTGATACTTTCCAGCTGATTTTGGGCAAATTATTTAATATCTCTTGACCTTAGTTTTATTTTCTGTAAAATAGAGAAGATGACATATGTAACGTTTGTCTTTCATAACTATTGTGAGAATAAATTGAAATTTGAGGGGAAGGGGCCATCTAGATCTCAGATTTCACTGCTATAAAGAATTCCGATAAAAAAAACTTCCTTCACACAGGCTCATTGGCAACAGTTCTGCAATCTATAGTCTTACAGAGTTAGCCACTAAGAAGATGTAACTTTTCCTGAGGTCACCAAACCACTGTGTGTCAAACTCAGATCCTTCAAAATCTGGTCTCCTCTCTTGAGGTATTTCCAAGAAGCATTTTATAAATCCTAAAGAGCTATATCAATGCTAATTATTCTTTATTTATTTTAATTGCTTTGATTGTACTATATTGGTTCCATTCAAGATTTCAGGCACCTGAATTATAGTTCATCACCACTTTTTGTATATATTCAAGACTGGATTTCACATTTTCTTGACTTAGGGACAATGGTAACAGACCACAAACTAGGCTTGAGA
Organism: Macrotis lagotis; assembly: GCF_037893015.1. Classification (NCBI taxonomy): domain Eukaryota; kingdom Metazoa; phylum Chordata; class Mammalia; order Peramelemorphia; family Peramelidae; genus Macrotis; species Macrotis lagotis. The sequence goes on from NC_133658.1 coordinate 131,406,502, forward strand.
AGATCTCATGGCTTCTGAGATAACCAGTTCTCAACTACCTGCTACTTCTAGGTCACTCCTCTAACCTGAGATTCCTGTGGACTTAATAAACTTCTTGGCCTCTATGGTTTGCTACCACCCTTTCCTGCTGATAATTCCCTGGAACTCCCTAACAAATCATTATAATTTACCTGTTTAAATGGGAGAAGGAATAGATCTTTTGGGATTCCTTCTAGTTCTACAAAGTCTGATTCTGTTGACCATGTGTATTTTAACCTCCTCGGTTCTCTGTATCCAAAAAATCATTTGAACTGCCATCCTCTCTTCCTCACAAATTAATTGCATAAGACCTACAAAATATTTTCTGTCCTTTTAGAGGAACAAAGGAAGCATCCATTAACTACTAATTATATACCAGACACTATACTAAACATTTGATAAATATTATCTCATTTAATTCTCACAACAATTCTAGGACATAGTTGCTATTATTACTCCCATTTATATTATTATGCCCCCTGAGGTGGACAGGGATTAAACAATTTGCTCAAGATCATATAACCAATGAGTGTCTAAGGCTAGATTTGTACTGGTTCTACCTGGGTTCAGGTCTACTGCACTATTCACTATACTACCTAGCCATCTCTAGATGCCATATAAATTAAAGCAATGGTGTCAAACCTGCTTGATGCATATAGCCCAAAAGCTATGAACCAGATTAAAATGCAATTGGGAAATATTTAACAAAATCAATTAAAATACAATAAAACATAGATAATGTTAATATGTGGCTTTCTAAGTCAATATGCATCTGGCCGATATCCTTAACATTACAATTTCATGTCTCCTGTTTCTAATTTCATTTGATACCAGCAAACTAAAGGATTATTTCTTCAATGCCTTGTTAAAAAATTGTCAGTGTGTGATATGGCAAAACATGATAGGAGTAGACTGCTTATTAATAATTTGCTAAAATATGCTGTGTCTTGATAACTGTAATCTGACCAGCAACCAGATGATAGATGTAGATTGATCTTTTACAAATGAATGTTTTCCTATGCTCTTCAAATTACATGAATCAAACAAATCAAAGTCAAAAGGCCAAGTCTGATATGAGGGATTTATTCATTATGCACCATTGCTTTATTCTGTATAATTCTTCATTCATAAGTCAACAGATTTACAGATCTTTCTTTCTTCCTTTCTTTCTTTCTTTCTTTCTTTCTTTCTGCCTATCTATCTATCTATCATCTATCTATCTATCTATTAATATAAGAAAGGGCAGAGCAAATAATAATAATAATAATAACTTATTTCATGAATTATATATAAAGACTTTTGCAATCCCTAAAAAAAATCCCTTAAAAATTCCTTTCCCAAGGGGCAGTTAAATTGTACAGTGAGTAGAATACTGGTTTTTGGAGTCAGAAAGACCTGAGTTCAAATCCTGTCTCAGACACTTGAAACTTACTAGCTGTCTGACATTTAACCCCATTGCCCCACAAAAATCAAAAACAAACAAGCAAAAAATTCCTTTCCCATTAGTAAGATTTGACCAGGACCATGAGTGTCAACTTCTGAGCAAGAGACACAGAATGGTAAATTAAAAAGCCTGGGATTCTAAGTCTTTGTACTAAAAGGATAGATCAAAACAAGGTGACAAACATTTATTCAATTCATATGCTATGCCAAGCAGGCTTTCCAGGCAAGCCTTAGGCTGAGTACAGGGATTTACAAATGTAAGGAAAAAGAATGTAGTCCTGCCTTCAAGAAGTTTACAGTCTAATTGGGGAAGACAGTGTAGAGACCAATGATCATGATGTTGAAGTTTAGAAAGTCAGAATCAGAGATAAGAGGGACATCTAACAGGTTTTGAAAGGAAGAATCTTTAGATTTAATACAATACATAAAATATTAAAATCTGAGAGTCTTAAACTTCAATCCTCTTATTTCATAGATGGAAAAAAAACTGAAGCTGAGAAATAGGATATGATTTGCCCAAGTTCACACAGATAGCATCAGAGCCTGGATTTAATTAAACCAGTAATCTAAGTCTAAAGGCAATGCTCTTTTAACTGTGTATCATTACTGTGTGCAGATTGTTATCATCCCTGTGTCTGAGCCCAGGAAGCCAAGACTGATGAGGCTTCTTCCAATCTGGAATATATCCTTCATCCATGAACTCTGTACTGGACACAAGGTAAATGGGGCTATGGCAAAGGGTTAGTGTAGAGAAGTTCTGAAACCTGTATTATTCAGTCCAACTCCCATTCATCAAAAGTTTTTTTTCAGCTAATGGTAAAAACCCTACAGCTGTGCCTAACATACCTATTGGGTAACTAATCACTATTCCTATCATTCCCTCCTCGCCTCTCAGAATTGGACCAGGATTCCAAAGCAGAGTCAAACCTCATTAGCCCCAAAATGAAGTTAGGGAGGTGCAGAATACAGAGCTCAACAAAAAGCAAAGCAAGGTTCACTGAATTTGCATATTTGCTCCAGCTAGATAAAAGGTTTCAAAGGTTCAAAAACTCATTTATCTTGCTGATTTACAGAATCACTGCAATGAAATCCCAAGTTTATGGGATAGACAGGCCTGTCTATTTCCTTAAAATGAATTGTCTGGGAAAAAAATGAAATAGATGATTTGTAAGAATTGTGTTGAATATTTATACTCTATTTAAATAATAAAAACTGCTGCAGGATATCTGCTGGGGGACTCTGCTAGCAAGAGCAGGTGAATAACTATTGACTTGATGATAATTTTATTATTCAGAATGTAGAAAAAAATCATCAATTGAAAGATAACCAGATATACCTCTTCCACATACTAATAATGGGCATCGTTTGATACATACTCTTGACTTTGGTAAAACACCTTAAAGTGTTCAGATTAAAAAATAGGTAGGTTGCAAAAAAAAAAAACCTTAAAAAAATGACAAAGGGGCAGCTAGGTGGTGTAATGGATAAAGCACCAGCCCTGGAGTCAGGAGTACCTGGGTTCAAATCATGTCTCAGACACTTAATAATTACCTAGCTGTGTGGCCTTGGGCAAGCCACTTAACTCCATTTGCCTTGCAAAAAAAAAAACCTTAAAAAAATAGGTAGGATGCTATGACTTAAGACACTAAAAGGAAAAATAACTGGTTAGGTAAATAATTCCACATTATTTTGCTCCCAGGCAAAGACAAACCCTTTGTCTGTTTTCTTCAATGGAGAAGTAAAGACATTGTCAGTTTTTAGTCTCTTGTAGGAGATGCAGCTCTCCCTTGTTGCATTCCTTGAGGGATGCAATGGTGACTAGGGACTTCCCCATCTGAAGCTATATCCCTTTTTCCACTATCCTTGGTGAATTCTGGAATCTTGTTTGCCTAAGGAAGGGAGCAAGACCCTGCTGCTTTCCATCTCTTCAAGATTACCAATCAACCAGCTAGGTGATGCAGTGGATTGGGTATTGGCCTTGGAGCCAGGAGGACCTGGATTCAAATACAGCCTCAGACACTTCATAATTACCTAGCTGTGTGACCTTGGGCAAGTCACTTAACCGCATTGTCTGGCAAAAACAAAATTTAAAACAATGATAGTACAGTTAAGTAGATTCACATCTAAGTGAAGGATTAGACCCAAAGAGTTAGTGACTAAGAAACCAATTTCAGTTTCTAAAGGGAATACCTCAGGATATTCCTTTACTCTGTTTTGTTGATTATTTTTTCACTTCTATAAAAACATCAATGGTGTATTTACCAAACTTGTGGCAAACTCATAGTTGGGAAGAATAATTAAGAATTTTTAGTGAAGGAATTGTGATTGAAAAATTATCTTGAGAAGCTAAAATAATGGACCAAATCAGATGATAGATAAATGTTAAGTCTTGAGTTTGAGTTCAAAAAGTTAACTGTACAAAAATAAAATGGGACAGACAAACTTTGTATGAAAAAAATCATATAAAAAAACAGAGCTGGGTCAAGTGTAAAGAACTAAAAGTTCAATAGAAGTCAATGAAAATATGATGTGGCTGCCAAAAGAATTAATATGACCTTGAGCTGAAATATTAGACATATAGTAACTTGATAAGGGAAGTGATTATTCTATTGTATTTTGTCTTGTATATTGGATAGATAAATAATAAAGACTGCAATATTCTTATCACGTACCACATATATTCTATTGTTACAGTATTCATAGCTTTCAAATATTCAAGGAAATTCCATGTAGGGATTTTTTCCAAATTAATTGGCCAAGACCTATCAGTGAGAATTCAGTCACCTGACTGACAGAAAAATGAAATATATCAACAAATAGACAAAGGATAATTCTGTTTTTGCCTAAGAACATTATAAAATTCAGTTTCATAGAGTAATGAAGAAACCATTCACCAACCTATCACTAGTCTCTTTAATAACTCAGCTTTAAAAAATCTGCCAATCCCATGCTAACTGCACCTCTAGAGAATTGTGAACTAAAGCCAAGAATATCTGCACAAGAATTATTCTTCTAAGAGTTTTATGAGAAAACGACCATTAGTATTAAGGCAAGATCTCTTACTTTACCCTACAAACTGTATCCTTTCACAATCACTAAACTGCACATTTTACTGAATCCCTCTTTATATAAAGAACTTCTCAATACCTCATAAATGTATGTTTGTTTTCCTATAGCCTTTAAAGATCAATAATTTGTCAATTACATAAATGTTATATATTTGTTTTTACTATGGCCTTTAAAAAACAAAAAAACAAGTTTTTCAGCACTAAATGAATGGATAGACTAAATAAAAAGCATTTAATTTGCACCTTGTCTATACTAAATCCTGGGAATTAAATTCAGTCAAACAAAAAAGTCCCTGACTGTAAAGTACGTATTATAATAAGGAAGATTACAGAGCTAGAGAAGGAAATGGCAAAGCATTTCAGTATCTTGCCAAGAAAACTCCAAATAGTATCATGAAGGGTTGGTCACAGCCAAAATGACTGAAGACCAGGTATAGTAGGAAATAGTAGCCTGGAAGAAATGTTTTTGATAGAGAAGTAAGGAAGATTGGTATTAGAATGATAAAACAACTGCTTGAAATATCCTTGCCAGGAATGGAATATGGGTTTCATTTGAAGATGGCTAGAGAACAGAATGCTGGGTCTGGATCTTGGCAAGATGTGGTGAAATCTTGCCAATTGGGTACCCATAGCCCCAGGGAAAGAGATGGCCTGCCAGATTGAAGGGAGCTTGGCATAAAAATAACAAAGGAGTAGTACATCTTTTATTATGAGCCTGGAGATGTAACTGTAGCTGTAGATGGCTATGCATATTTGTTTGTTTATATTTTTCTTACTGGTAAATGCTTTGGAGATTTGCAAGTGAGATTGCCCATTGCTTTCAAATTAGAAACAAAAATAAGAGCTAATGAGTTCTTGTTTAGATATCTTGTCAGACCACACCTGGAGTATTGTATTCAATTATAGGTGCCATATTTTAGGAAGGACAGTGACAGGGTACATTGTATCATAAAATTATATAATATTTATTATATTATATAAGAATTTTGTGCTATAGGAAGCCAGAAAAGTTTAAGAGAATGGTCAGAGATGTGTTCATGAAAGTGGTTTCTCTTGCATTTATCTTTTTTAAGAATAGGGAAGTTTAACTAAAAAAAACTTTCTAGTAGTAGAACATTTTTGACCAAACAAGGGCATACCCAAATGAACATCGAGGCTAGGTGACAATAAGGTGATGATTGTTCTAATTATAGCAAATGATAACAGTAAAAATTGTCATTTATTCTTGCTTCATATACATACATTTCATTTGAGACCATTGCATGAGGTAGAGAGTATGAATTTTATTATCTCCATTTTATAGATAAGGAAACTGAGACTTTAAAAGAAGTTGTGACTTACTATTGCTCCTACAGCCAGAAAATGTCAAAGATGGCATCTGAATTCAGGTTTTCCTGACTCCAGGTCTAGAACTGTATTCATAATGTTTTAGAGCCACAGATAAAGACATTGTGTTGGGAAGGAATCATTTTGTTGTACTGCAGAATGTAAGCAAGGAGATGGACTAGAGTGACTTAATGCTGGAAGTTTGGCTTTTCCAAAAAAGAATTGACCATAACTATCAGTCAAGAAGGCTACAGATCAATTACAAAATGAATAGTGTGGCAGCATAAGCAAGTAACAATTGTGACCCAAAAGTTGGGCAGTGCAGAGTGCAATGGACCTTGGGTCTGAATTCCTGAGATGCCACTAACTAGCTGTATGACCTTGGGCAGGGGTCATCAAATCTTTGACCTTCAGTTTTCTCATCTGTGCAATGAGGGGGGTCAGACTAACTATACTTGAAGGTTCCTTTTCCCTCTCAATTTGTTGATACTAAATAACAACAACAATGAAAGTTAGCATATATGTAGTGCTTTCAAGTTGGCAAAACACTTTGCAACTATTACCTCATCTCATCCTGCCAATAACCCTAGGAGATTGATGGTACTATTATTTACTCCATTTTATAGATGAAAAAACTGAGGCAGAGATTAAATGAGTTACCTATACAGATATAACCTAAATTTGATTATTTACTTCTTCAGAATGGGGAGGGGGAGAAAGAGAGAGAAAGAATTTGGTACACCAAACTTTAAAAAAAAACAAATATTGAAAAATTATTTTAATATGTAATTGGGGAAAAAAATATGAACTCACATCTTCCTGACTCTGCATCCAGTATTCTAAAATAAAAATTAGGAAGGAATCACTGGTATAAGATGCAGGTTCCAGAGTATGGAAATTCAAGGCACCTGGGGGGGGGGGGGAATAAAACCAAAACACTAATATGTGAATGATATAGAAATGAATTTTCTGATACCAGAACAAAACTATCTGCTTTTGTATACTCCTTGCTAAGTGGGGCTGGTCTTGGATATACAATAATAGAGATTAATAATCTGAGCTCCTACTCAGAGATGATGGGAATGCTTTACTGACTTTGTGATTGGATTTAGAATTGAGGAATAACTGAGAGTCAGGGTTGCTATGTTCTAGTTCTGACTTTTCTCTTTTATCTCAGGACTGTTGTGAGGATCAAATAAAATAATGAATGTAAAAATTTTATTAATTATCAAAGTTACAAAATTATTCAGACTCTTTGACCCAGTGACCCCATTATTTCTTGACAAAGAAAAGATCTGACTGGAGAGAAATACTCATCACAAGCAATCACTATTTGTAGGAGCAAAAAGGTCAGAAAACCCTATGTGTTCAACATTCCCAGAGTGGCTAACTAAACTGTTGTTTGAATGAAATGGAATTCTATAAGAAATAAGGAATATGAAAAAATACGAAGACTGATGGGAAAACTTTTACAAAGTAATATAGTGAAGAAACTGAGGATAAATAACATATGGACCTGCATTCATTTTGTCTCCTTCATAAAACATAAGCTTATTGAAGGCAAGAATTATTTCATTTTATCTTTGTATTCCTAGTAATGATTTAACAAATGCTTGTTTAATTGACTGTATGATCTTGGACTAGTTTTTGGTGTCAGTTTCCTTATCTATAAAACAAAAGGGTTAAAAATCAGATGATTTCAAAGATACTTTTCTAGCAATATTAAATTCTGGATACAGTGTGGGAGGAATATGGGAGTGTTTGAGTTCCACAAGAATGTGAAGGGAGAATCTTTAGTTGTTTACATTACAAAGACCCAGCCTGCATTGTTGCCTATGGGCAGGTATGTGAGTTAACACAAAAGACTGCCTCAAATATGATCAAAACCTAAGATTAGGTCAGGTCTGCCCCCACCTAGTTCTGAAATAATATAGGGTCTTCAGACCTTCTCCTTTGCACATACTTAAAGGAGGTAGCTATTCTTGCTCATTAATATAATGAGCAGGGCCTGGGAAAATGTATGGGGACCAATGTACCAATTAGATTTTGTTCCTGCTCCTTTGTGCCAAACCTTTCAAAGTGCATATAAGAACTAACTTTCCTGATTCCTCGTACCATTTATTAAGATGTTTTAAAAACCATTTTAATCATTCTGGACAAAATATTCATTAGCCATTTATAACACACTATGAATCTGGGTCAAGTATTAACCTTCCTCCTTGTCTAGCCTATATCTAACCCTCACCTGATTCATTGGCAGATTAATATTTATCTCTCATGGTGGTTTGATAAAGAGGTTGAATAGGTCAGGCACTGATCTTGAAGTAAGGAGATATTTGATCTTAAATCCTAAAACTCTTTGACATTTCCTAAATATTCAATCCTGGGGCAGCTAGGTGGTGTAGTGGATAAAAGATCGGCCTTGGAGTCAGGAGTACCTAGGTTCAAATCTCAGACTCTTAAGAATTACCTAGCTGTGTGGCCTTGGGCAAGCCACTTAATCCCATTTGCCTTGCAAAAACCTAAAAAAAAAATTCAATCCTGGACAAATCACTAACAAACTTCAGTTTCCTCATCTGTGAAAGGCTAAATTTTGATGATTATAATTCTCATAACTAAAATGAAGTGTCTTGAGAAATATTGGGTTTCCCCTCCCTAGAGGTCTTTAAGTAGGTGAAGGCCAATTTGGATATACAGAGAAGATTCTTTTCCCCAGATGAATTGTATTAGTTAATTGCTACAGCCTAGATAGTAGAGAATAGTAAATAGAAGGTAGTGGATAGAGCACTAGGCTTGAAATCAGGAAGACTCATATTCAAGTAGGGGAAATATGAAGAGAAATAAAGAAATGTATTCCATGATTAATCTGTTCCATTTGCACTAACCTTATACCTTACTTTGACACTGACCACCTTCCCTCCACCCCCATTGTCCAAGCTATGAGATGAGGTCAATGAACTTTTTTAGTAAAGTACCTAGCAAGGACTAATAAATTCCTGCCTCAAGGCACAAAAGCCTCTATCAACAAAACAGTATCTCCTTCTTTTAGCCTGAAAGGATTAAGTCTTTGACCTACCACCCCTCATCAACATATCTTTCATTACCTCATCTCTGCTCTTGAGCTTCTCACCCACATCTACAGCTCCCTATGGCCTCCTTAAAAGCTGGTTCACTCCTCAGTTGAGTTCCTATGAAGTTAGCCTGCTGTGGAGGAATATGATGCCCTACCTTGACCCCACCCCCATTGCTTTTCTTTACTATTTATTCCCTGACTGCTTCTGTTCCTTTAGAGGACTGCCTGTTGTGGGGGAATATCATCCCGCAAATAACCTCTCACTCTCTGTCCTTTATTACTCATCCCCTGTTGACTTGTCTTCCTTTGGAGGATTCCACTCTTGGGGAATATAATTCCCCACATGGCTAATCTCTCCCCCCACCACCACCTTTCCTTTCATTCACTCATGGTGGTTTAGGTCTAGGTTGTTCTTTCCTTTAGCTTCCTTTTCTGCTTAGGGATCAGTGGTTTCCTGCCTTCACTTTGGTGTTCTTTCCCTTAGCTTCTTTTAATCACAGCAAGTTCCCCTGGGCCTATTACCTTTCATACTGCTTATAGCTTGCCTTCCTTTGAAGAGCAACCTGTTCTGGGAAATGTGATCATCCTCTTCTCTAAGCCTAGTCACTGTCTTGTGATTCTTTCCCTTTTTTAGCCTTCTTAACTTTCTTTGCTGTTCTCCTCAGTCCAGCTTTTTGCTTAAACTTATTATCTTTTTAAAAACTTGTTAAAGAACTTAACCTGTGAACTTTTTATAGTAACTTGTGAACTTTTGCAGGAACCTGTGAATTAAAATCTATGTCTTTTCTCAGTTATGAGTCAGTATCTGATGATTTCCTCACTTAAAAGAACCATAGCTGTCTCTTTCTGATCTCCCTATCCCAGCTACTCTGGCAGCAGTGATCCTGGGCAAATCACTTAGGTGAAGAAGGAAATAGCAAACTTCTCCAAGAAAATCCCAAATGGCATCATGAAGAATCAGACATGACTGAAAATAGCTGAACAATAAAACACACCACCAGCTATGTTCAAAACACTATGCTAAGATATAAATACAAAAAAGAAGGAAATAAAGTCCCTGACTTCTTGGAATTTACAAATAAATGTGTAATCAAGTCTAACAACACTCAAAAGACTGAAAAGAGGAAGAAGGAGGTATTTAGGAGCTTAATAGAAAAGTAGAGAAATCTCAGTTGATAAATGGAGATGTCTAAACTGAACTCCCTCCAGCACTAGTAGGAAAAGTGATGAGTTCCTACATAGCTGTAGCAGGTGTGTATATCTATTCAGGCTAAGAAAACAATTAATGGACATTGTTCATGATCCTTAATTCCTGTGTGGATATGAAGAATTTTTATTTTTCTGGGCAGTAGGATCTCATAATCTAAAATCCCACCTTCTACAGGAAACCTTCCCTAATCCCTCTTAATTCCTGTACTTTCCCTCTTTTAATTATTTGCTACTTATCCTGTATATAGCTCACTTTGTTTATATTTGTTTCAATATTGTCTCTTCCATTAGATTGTAACTCTTTGAGGGCAGGGGCTGTCTTTTGCTTCTTTTCATAGAAAACACTTCATAAATGTTTATTGAATGAATGAATCTAGCCTCCTAAGTAAGGAAAAGTCTTATGGGTAATTCCAAATGCAAAAGTTCTCAGTGTTATCTTGAAAATTAAGGTGAACTGGAGGACAATATTCTGCCATGATACATTTATTAGTTATGCTAGCAGTAACCAATAAATTGAGTCAATGACCTCTCTCAATTAGTAAATTGACAGACCAAAATCTTGAGCAAAATAGTTTTGTCTTCTGATGGAAAATTGAGATGATTGAATCTCCTTTTCTAAAACCCTCTTAACCATAGCCAAGACTGTATGATGTAAGTCACAAAACAAAGGGTCATAGGCAATAGGAATTGCAACAATAGTTTAAATTGATGAAATATGACCTTTAGGTTAAAGTGGTTTCTCTAGAAAATGGATAATGAATGGGGTTACAAAGGTGGAGATAATTATAAGACAAAAGCTTGACCTTTAGGCAAGTTTCTCCAGGAGGTCAGTAGTGGGGAAAGTTGACAAAAGGAAAGAAAGGAGAAAAGGAAATATTAAATCTAGATTGATTAAGTGTTAGCAAAATTGAGTTAAAATTAACTTTCAATTTTGCAATTCCTTCCCCCTTTTGATTTTTGTAGTCCATGTTTCTCATTAGCCTGATTAAAATTATAAATCTGAATATGGTGAAAATCACGTATGTCTCTTTGTACCACCTAGCCACCTAATTCTGCTTGTTCTAATGCTGCAACAATAATATAGGGGAATAGGACTAAAGGAACTTTAGTCTTTGTGAATACTTGTGACTAGCACAGTGACAAAGCCCATTAGAAGGGAATGAAAGGGAAGGGTAAATATTCAGTTTCTTTTCAACTAACCCTTTCCTGATGTCCATTTCATCAGTTTATCATATCTTTAATTCAGATGTAGCCTGCAGTTATCTGGTTTATGAAAACATTTCCTCTTAAGAATTTTGGAATGAGCCTGAACTCAGAGCAACTCTGAAGAAAGGATCTTCTCCTAGAATATCTACTTCTCTGGTTCAGGTTATTTATGGAGATTTTTAGATGTTTCTGCTATAATCTTTTGCAAAACAATTTTCAATACAATTTAGTGTTATTTTTCTTCTGTCTTATTCAACTCTTCATGACTCCATGGACACTGCATACAAGACTCTTTTATCATCCATTATTTCTCAAAGATTATCCAAATCTGGGGCAGCTAGGTGGTACAGTGGATAGAGTACTGGAGGATCTGAGTTCAAATGTAGTCTCAGGCACATAATAATTGCCTAGCTGTGTGACCTTGGGTAAGTCACTTAACCCATTGCCATAAATAAAGACTTTGCAAGTTTATGTTTGTTGTTGCAATGATACCTTTTCTCCATCTCATCTTCTGCCATCTACTTTTCCTTTTGCCTTCAATCTTTCCCAGTATCAAGGACTTTTCCAATGAGTTCTGTCTTCTCATTATGTTGCCAAAGTATTTAAGCTTCATTTTTAGTATTTGATTTTCCAGTGAATAATCCAAACTAAAATTTTTACGTATCAATTGACATAATCTCCTTCCTCTATAAGGAATTCTCAAAAATGTGAATTCTGTTTCCCTTGTAGTCCAACTCTCCTAGCCAGTGCTGCTGGAAAAACCATAGCTTTGACTATATGGATCTTTATCAGCAAGATGATATCTGTTTTTTAATATACTGTCCAGTTTTTTTTTTTTAGGTTTTTGCAAGGCAAACAGGGTTAAGTGGCTTGCCCAAGGCCACACAGCTAGGTAATTATTAAGTGTCTGAGACCAGATTTGAACCCAGGTACTCCTGATTCCAGGGCTGGTGCTTTATCCACTGCACCACCTAGCCGCCCCTTATGCTGTCCAGTTTTGCCATAGCTTTCCTTTTAAAGAACAAGTCTTTTAATTTCATGGCTGTAGTCATTGTCTATAGTGATTTTTGAGACCAAGAACATAAAATCTGACACTGCTTCCATTTCTTCTATTTGCTATGAGATGATGGGATCAGTTATCAAGAAGTTAGGAGTTAAACTTTAAGTCAGTTTTTACACTTTCCTCTTTCACTCTCATTAAGAGGTATTTTTTTTGTTTTTTGTTTTTAATTTTTCAAGGCAATGGGGTTAAGTGGCTTGCCCAAGGCCACACAGCTAGGTAATTATTAAGTGTCTGAGGTCGGATTTGAACCCAGGTACTCCTGACTCCTAGGCCGGTGCTCTATCCACTGGGCCTCCTAGCCACCCCTCATTAAGAGGTTTCTTAATTCATCTTCACTTTGTGCCTTCAGACTAGTATCATCTGTCTGAAATTATTGCTATTTCTCCCAGTAACCTAAAATCTGGTTTTTGATTCATCCAACCTGGCATTTCACATGATTTACTCTGCATATAAGTTAAATAAATAAAGTAACAATATATTGATGGATACCTTTTCCAATTAGTTGTTCCCTGTCCTGTTAAAACTGTCCATTCTTGGTCCATATGGGGTTCCTCAGGAGACAAGAAAGATGATCTGGTAATCCCATCTCTTTGAGGACTTGCCACATTTTGTTTTGATCCATACAATTAAAGGCTATAGTATAGTAAGTGAAACACAAGTAGATATTTTTCTAGAGCTCTGTTGGTTTCTCTATAATCCATCAAATGTTGACAATTTTGTCTTTAGTCCCCCTGTCTCTTCAAAAACCAGCCTGCTCTTCTGGTAATTCTCAGTTCACATATTGCTGAAGCCTGATTTGCTGAATTTTAGGAATAACCATTCTGTGTGTGAAATGAGCACAATTATTTAGTAATTTGAAAATTCCTTGACATTCTGAACTGATCTTTTCCAATTCAAGGGTAATTATTAATTTTTCCAAATTTCCTGGCCTATTGAGTACAGTCTTTATTTTTTTTTAGGTTTTTGCAAGGCAAATGGGGTTAAGTGGCTTGCCCAAGGCCACACAGCTAGGTAATTATTAAGTGTCTGAGACTGGATTTGAACCCAGGTACTCCTGACTCCAAGGCCAGTGCTTTATCTACTATGCCACCTGGCAGCCCCGAGTACAGTCTTTTAAAAACATCATCTTTTAGGGTTTTAAATAGCTCAGCTGGAATTCCATCACCTCTACTGACTTAAGAAGCCCATTTGACTTTATTCTCCAGGATGTATGACTCTAGATCAGTAGCCATATTATCATGGTTATCAGAGATAAGATCTTTTTTTATCTAGGTCTGTTGTGTATTTTTGCTATCTCTTCTTAAAATCTTCTGTTATTATTAAATCTCTTCCATTTTTTGTCTTTTATTCTGTTCATTTTTACTTAAAATGTTCCTTGGATGTCTCTAAATTTCTTGAAGAGATCTTGTCTCTCATTCAGTTACTTTCTATTTCTTTACTTTGCCAATATAAGAAAATCTTTTTTTTTCCTCTCCTTGCTATTCTCTGGAATTCAGCATTCAACTTAGTATACTTTCCTAAATTTGGTTTTCCAATAACCATTTCAAACATTAGGAATCCATAATTCACTCAAAGCTTTGGAGAATTTAAGTTTTCCCATACTTCTTGCAATCTCTGTCTTTATCTAAATTTGTACCTGATACAGACATTGCCAATAATAGTCTAAAGGAAGAATCTTTATTATTATTATTATTATTATTATTATTATTGCAAGGCAAATGGGGTTAAGTGGCTTGCCCAAGGCCACACAGCTCCGGTGATTATTAAATGCCTGAGGTCGGATTTGAACTCAGGTACTCCTGACTCCAGGGCCTGTGCTCTATCCATTGTGCCACCTAGCTGCCCCAGGAAGAATCTTTAAAAAGAAATCCTTGAGGATCTGACTGTTTTTCTTATCAAAATAGGAAAATAATTTTGTTTCCTTGACAATTATCAGTTTATGTTACTAGGATTGTAGATTTGGGAAATGTAGCAGATATCATCTGAATTCCTATAGTCAGTTGACAAAATCTTCCTAATATTTCTGTGAACGAGAATGAGAATAAATGGTTTGATGATTCTACAGTTTGGTGGATTATTGCTAATCAAATGACTATAGGAATGTTGATTAATCATTTGACAGATATTAAGGAGTATATACTTGAAATTCTCTGTCCTGTTAGCTATTATTAGTGGTTACTTGGATGAAGTCACACAAGGTGTATTTTTAAAGATCTTAATAGGGGATGAGTATAAATTCTTGCACTTAAGTTAAAAATCCAACTATAAGAATGCAGGAAGCTAAGACATGGCTAGACAACAATTTAAGTGAATAAGACTTAGGGGTTTTATTAGACTATAAACTCAATGTGAGTCAACAAGGTGATAATTGCTAAAGAAGCCAATGGGATTTTAGACTTCATTAGGAGATGTAAGGCAGGAAACAGCTGATTAAAGTGTAGATATTTCAAAATCAGTAACACTGTCAGAGCACATGTCAAAATCAATAGCAAATTGAAAGAAAGGGAAGAGATGACATAAAGTTCTAGCTTTGAACTGAACCAACCTGATCTATCTACATAGGCTGTCTGCTTTTAAAACAAAAGCAAAACTAAACAACAGAAAGATATAAGAAATGAGCAAAAGGAAGGGTATTGAAGGGCAAACTAGTGTATGAAGAGAATGCCAGACTTAGAGGCAAGAGAAACCTGGGTTTAAATCCTGTTTCGGACACCTAAGATAGTGTGATTTATAAAAAGCTTGAGAGAAATAGTTTCTAGATAATTAATATGTTTATAAATCATAATAGAAAATAATTTATAAAAGGGATCAGTAGCACTCTTAAATGCCAATGACCCTTCATGGAACCCACTTAACACTTATATGCTCTTGGAAGAATGGATGTGCCTAAGGGTGGCAATCAACTCTGATTGGTTAATAATTAATGAGAATGAAAATTATGAGAGGTGGGACCATTTTAATGAGGGGCTGGGAGACTTCATTCTCTCTCTCCTAGACCACCCCTATTCTCACAATCCACAATCTAAACAAAAGATCTACTTCCACCCAAACCTGAGTAGAATACAAAGGGCCAGAATTTATCTTAAATTCCTTGTAAGGTTCTCTAGTAAAGTGGGATCTCAAAAAACTTGTAGCAGGGATTTTGGCAATTTCATCCATCAACTGTTCAATGTACTAAACAAGGTATAGGTTTCTGAAAAATTCCTGGTTCTAATTCAATAATTGATTAATAATATAAGGAAGAAATAATTTCTCTCAATAGGCAAGTCATCTCAGGAATCTGAGCCTTAGTTTCTTCAACCATAAAATAGGGATAGCTGTAGTAGAAATTAGGTAGAAATTCTGGAACTAACCAAATAGAAACACATAATATCCATGCTAGAAACACATAATTTTCAAGACATTAGTTAAGTGATAGATTTTTAAGAATCATCAAAGAGGGAAAGATTTCAAAAGACTGGGGTTGGGGGGAGATAACCAATAAGCATTTCCCAATAACCATATGCCTAGGCTTTATATATTCACCCCTTCATAAATGTGAACTCATGCATGCCTAAGGAGAAAATTGACAGAAAGTTTCAATATACTAAAATATTTGTAGCAATATTCTTTGTAGTGATGATGATGATAATGATGGTGATGATGATGATGATGATGTTGTTGTTCATAATGATGCATATCCTTCTTTCTCCAAGACCATGACATCATAGAGATGATGCCATGACAAGCACATGAATTGGTTTTGAGTAAGGGGCTGCTTTGTTGTCATTAACCTCACTTCCTCCTCCATAATCATCTGGATCCAGTGGTCAGATATGGATCAGGATGACTGAAGATGGCCCTGGATGTGAGGAAATCAGGTTTAAGGGACTTGAGTGAGATGAGCAGAACCAGAAAAACACTGTACCCCCTAACAGCAACATGAGGGTAATGATCAACCTTGATGGACTTGCTCATTCCATCAATGCAACAGCCAGGGACAATTTTGGGCTATCTGCAATGGAGAATACCATCTGTATCCAGAAAAAGAATTATGAACTTTGAACAAAGACCAAAGACTATTAACTTCAAATTAGGGGGAAAAACTGTTACCTTATTATGTAATTTTGCTATCTCATACTTTATTTTTCTTCCTTAAGGATATGATTTCTCTGTCATCACATTCAACTGAGATCAATGTATAACATGGAATAATATTAAACAAATAAGAGGGGCAGCAAGGTGACACAGTGGATAGAGCACTGGCCTTGGAGTCAGAAGTACCTGAGTTCAAATCTGACCTCAGACACTTAATAATTACTTAGCCGTGTGGCCTTGGACAAGCCACTTAACCCCATTGCCTTGAAAAATCTAAAAAAAAAAAGTCAAGTGACTGAGGTCGGATTTGCACTCTCATCCTCCTGACCCCAAGACCAGCCTTCTATCTCCTTCACCATCTAGCTGCCCTTGGTGTCTTCTCTAGGCATTCTTGTAAAACACTGAAAACAAAATGGGGGTTCATTGATTGAGTAGTTATTAGGATGTGATGATATTAAAAAAATTAAAAATCAATACGACAGTTTTTTAATTGTCATCTATACAGCAAAAATATCCTTGAAGTAAAATATTTTATGAGAAAGCAACAGGCAGATTTTTGCCCAGTTTTCTATAGCACCAACACATTACTAAAAATGATGGTACCATCTAAGTTGAATCTACAGATTGATAATACCAAACTATCAAGACAAAAATAATTTATTTGGAAGAATGATAGATCTTGAATTTTAAATTGGAATTGAGGAGAAGCAGCATAATCAGATCTCAAATTATATTTCAAAAGCAGTGTGGTACTAGCTTAAAAGATAGAAAGGACATCAATGAAGCAAATAGATAAAATAGAAACAATTTGCACTCAGTCCAGTGTTGGTTAAACCAAAGAACATAAGTTATTTGAGGAAGAACTTCCTATTTGCTGAAAACTATCAAGAGTTCTGGAAAGCAAATTAGCAGAAATTAGATTCAAACATTTTATACCATATATCCCAATAAACTCAAAATGGATTCATGACATGAATATTAAAAGTCATACCAGATGAAATTTTATTGTGCTGTATAGGAAATAATAAGCAGAATGGTTTCAGAAAAATCTGGAAAGATTTGTATGAACTGATGCAGAGTGAAGTGAGTAGAACCATTGAGCATACTATCAGCAATGTGATGATACTTGTACTTTGTTTATCACAGAGGTGATAGTGACAGGCATGTAAATTGGATTTGAGTGAGGGAGTCACCAACCTCACTTTCTCCTTCAGAGATGTCCAGTGGCCAGATATGAATCAGGATGACTGGAGATGGTCCTGAACGTGAGTCAATCAGGGTTAAGTAATTTGCCCAAGGTTACTGAGCTGGTAAGTGTTTGAGGCTGGATTTGTACTCAGGACCTCCTGCCTTAAGGGTCAATGCTCTACCCACTGCACTATCTAGCTGCACTGTAACAATAATATTGTAACAATGATCCAAGACAATTCTAAAGGACTCATGATGAAAAATGCTTTCTACCTCAAGAGAAAGACCTAATGAACTATCAGTGGTGATTGAAATGATTTTTTAAACCTTTATTATTCTTGTTATTTTTGCAACACAGCTGATATGGATTTTACATGATTTCACATGAATAATTGAACTCAAATATTTTAAAAAGAATGTTGAATATAAAGAGTAACAGACTGCTTTCTGTGGGGGTAGGGGGAGGGAAGCAAGATTAGGGGATAATTGTGAAATTCAAAATAAATAAAATCTTTCTTAAAAAAGAATGTTGAAAATTAATAGATAATAAATTTATTAAAGGAAAAATAATAATAGTTTAAAAAGTCACTCAATAAAAAAATTAGAGAAGAATCAGATCAAGTATATTTCATAGCTATATCTAGAAGACAAGGGAGAAAATATAAAATAGATAACTTTCATGGCATGAAATTTATTAGCTTTTGCACAATGAAAATTTATGCACTAAGATATGAAAGAATGCTGTCACATGGAGGGGAAAAATCTGTTTCAATTCTCTTTGTTAATCTAAGATATGAACTGGAGCATATATCTTTACTGCTATGCAATTGACTGAGAGATTTAACTATGTCTATTGCTTATTGGTTTTTTAAAAATCTGGTAGACAGGCATGAGACCCATCTACTGTTTTTGCTTAAACCTTTGGGAGGAGAAAGAAGGCATAGGTAGAGAGTGTTGTATCAGTCATGGCATCTAAAAAAAACTTTTCCAGAAGGTCAGAGATGCAAGGCAGAAAAGTAACAAGTGAAGTATTTAGGAAAGGAAAGACAAGGCTGGGAGAAAGAAAGAAGTGAATAGAAACACCATAAAGGGAGAAAGATAAATGCTTCTTCATCATTCTTCTAGCATGACATCAAAGAAGTCTTCCTACGGAACGGCTTTTGAGTTATAACAGCAGGTGGAAAGCAGCTGTAGCAACTGCGACACAGCAGCAACTAAGCATGATGGGTAGCAGCTATGGAAGGGAGAGATAGTAGTGAGCAAGTAGGGTGACATGCAAGTGGGAACTCTATGGAACTGCACTCAAGTTGTCGGAACTTTCCTACTAAAGCTGTTTATGTCTGAGAACTATTGTAGTTCCCACCTGGTTTAGGTAATAAAATTTCTATTCAAACTTTTTACTGATTTCCTTTATTGTGTACAGATGAACTGGTTTGAATATCATATGTAAACAAGACAAATTCTGATGCTCCCAGGCAAACACTGGGTCAGAATATTAGCCACATGGAGATATCATTATCAATAAAACTCTAAGATTGAACCTAGTACTCTCTACTTTAATCTCCTTGTCCTCCTAATGTCCCTGTTTCTTTCATTCTTCCATTCCAAAAGTTTACACTATAGGAGTCATCCTTGACTCTTCAGTTGTATTCAACCACCATATCTAATCAATTATCAAGATTTGGTAACTCCACTTTCTCTACATGCCTCAGATCTGGCTTTTTCTTTTTTTTAAAAAAAACTCATTTATGGCAATGGGATTAAATGACTTGACCAAAGTCACATAGCTGGGCAATTATGAAGAGTCTGAGGCTGGATCTGAACTCAGATCTTCCTGGCTCTAGGGCCAGTGCTCTATTCACTATGCCACCTACCTGCCCCTGATCTGTTTTTTTTAACCACATCACAACCACCCTCATTTGGGCCCTTATCTCTTCTCTTCTGAACTATTATAACAGCTACATAACAGATTTCTCTAGTTCTAGTCTTCCCTCAAAAACAAACAAATAGGAAGCACAGATTTTTAAAAATCTTAATTGTATTTTATTTTTGTTTCCAATTACATGTAGAGATAGTGTTCAACATTTATTTTTTTAAATTTTCACCCTCCCTCCTTTTCTTCTCTCTTCTCCTTCCAAGACAGCAAGCAATCTGATATAGGTTATCTAAGCACAATCATATTGAATATTTTCCCTTATTAATCATGTTATGAAAGAACAGAAGGAAAAACCCATGAAAAAGGAAAAAAATAAAAAGTGAAAATAGTATACTTTGATTTGCAATCAGATTCCATATTTTTTTCTCTGGATGTGGATGATATTTTCCATCACAAGTCTTTTAGAATTATCTTTGATCAATGTATTGAATTGCACAGATTTTTACCATATCACACTGCCCTGCTGAAGGAGCCCTATTACCTCCAGGATCAAATTCCATTCAGAATTTAAAACCCTTCACAATGTAGACTATCTTTTCAGCCTGATTACACAGGTAGTATATATGTTCCAGATAAACTAGTCTGCTTGTTGTTTACCATATGCAATATTACATCTCCCTCCTCTCTGCCTTTCCACAGGATATACTTTATACATAAAAACCTGGGGGTGGCTAGGTGGTGCAGTGGATAGAGCACTGGCCCTGGAGTCAGGAGTACCTGAGTTCAAATCTGGTCTCAGACACTTAATAATGACCTAGCTGTGTGGCCTTGGGCAAGCCACTTAACCCCATTGCCTTGCAAAAACCCCAAAACAAACCAAAAAACAAAACCTGTCTGTTCTCACTTCTCCCTCTTACAACCCCTAGCTCCTTTCAAGGTTTTTAGCTCAGGTACTATACCCTTCAAGATGCCTTTTCTGGTTTGATAAGCTGTGTGTGTATCTATATACCCACATATATGGATGTGAGTGACAATGTGACCTTTCTTCAAGTCATTGCAAGGCTGTCATGTGGGAAAGGGATGAAGGGGGTGGGTCAATAAATGCTTTTTCTTCATTCAATCATTCATTTTATGGAAAATACTTAAGTTAAAAAGGGTCTACAAGGTTGAATTTTTCTGTTAAATTCTTTAGTAGTCCATTGAGGAATAATGTATTAAGCAACTATGTCCTAGGGGCATAGATAAGAAAGAGAGATAGCTCCCAATCAACTAAATTATAATTGGGGATATAACATTTTCTTTTTTTCTGGTTTTTGCAAGGCAATGGGGTTAAAACACTTGCCCAAGACTATACAACTAGGTAATGATTAAGTGTCTAAAGGCAAATTTGAACGCAGGTCCTTCTGACCCCAAAGAAAGTACTCTATCCACTGCACCACCTAGCTACCTCAGATGTAATATTTTCACAGATAAATACATATTTATCTCAGTCAATTTATTTTTACTAGTTATAATTTATATATCTTTTTAGTGTTTTAAATTGGAAAGTCTTAGAATAAAAAGTGAAATCATAGGAAAATTGATTGACTTGACCTTTCCAGGAATGAAAATATTGATTTGATTATTGTTCCCCAAAGTGGATATGAAAAGGGGTTCAGGCAAAAAGTGTTCAGAGGTCTCAGCTTTCATGAAGATGGCTGTAGAGCAACAATGTATGATTAGAGTGAGCTACTTATAGAGAACTTTTCCCAGAATTCAAGGTCTCTGGGCAAGAGCTAGTGAATCCTATAGGAAGCAGAAAGCACAGCAAGAAGGTAAGAGTGCAGCAGCTTAACAAACTTGTTAAATCCCACAAATATTGATTCCAGCATAATTTTAATCTTAGAAAATAGTGAGTTTTAAAGTAGCTTTTTTGATTCCTTCACCCCCCCCATACTGTGTAGATCATAAAAATTTACATGACAGATGTAACCATAGAGATGACTTTGTTCAATGATCAGTTGAATATCAGATCAAGGAAAGTCAAAGATAGAGAGATATTCTCATCTAAGGGATTCACAATAGTCTTATGGAAAGCCCAAATAGAAGAAGGTTTCTAAACTGATAGAGAGATACTACATCTGTTTTCAGGTTCCACTGTGTTGATTACAGTGATTCCTTTATCAAGCAAGACCTCCTCAATGAGGTTTATGGTCAGAGTAGGTCAATCCTGTCATCAAAAAGGAACACATAAAAAGGCATATTGACTATGTCATGATAAGAAGCTGTATGAGCAGTGCATTGAAGTAATCTATCAGTATATCTATCTAGGATAAGTACGGCAGCTGCAAAGTCAACTGGACCCAGAAAAGAATAAGGAGAGAAACTTGGAATGGATACATTTGAGAAATTACATACCATTTCCAGTAACCTTGAGATCTTACCAGCTTAAAAAACCAAGCCCCAAACCCCCACCTTTTCAGTAGCAACATTCTTCTGATGAAGTGATAGAGTTATTAGTCACAAATGTCATGTTTTCAGAAGAACCACAATTACAGATGACTCAAAAAAAGCAATATAAACAATGGAAAGACAAGTGGAGAGTATAAGCAGGCTGCGACATGTTACCAATGATGACCTATATGTGAAAAAACCTTTTGTATAGCATTTTGTAACCTACAGTACTATTGAAATGCAAGTGTTATGGCTAATTGTTATATGTTAAGGCTAATATGCTAGTCAAATAACATCTGTTCAAGAGATATTTACAAACAAGAGTATATTCAAGGAAGGGTGAACAAAATGGCAAAATTATATTAAACACCTACTATGTGCTATACACTGTGTTAAGTGCTAAGGATATAAGGTAATGCTAAAGATAATCCCTACCTTCATGGAGTTCACAATCTACTGAGGGAGAGACTACATAAAAAGAAGAGGAGGAGGAGGATCAGTTGAAAGGAATAATGCTGTACTAGGATCCCTTCTTAAATGGTGGATCTCCCTGATGTCCATTCTTCATCATTTCCAATCAGAGGGAGGGGCCAGAAGCAAGGGGCACTGAGGAGATATGAGTTTCTGAGTTCATGGAGATCACATGAGAAGTGGTTGAAGTAACTAAGAAAAGAAGATATAAGTGGAAATGAATTCTTTTTATGCAAATCTTTGAAGGACTGTCATGTACACAAGGGATTAGTTTTGTGACATCAAGGTCATGTGTACCTGGTAAAGGAGGGAAGTCAATTAAGTATTAAAAGCAAAAATTGATAGATGAATAGCATAAGATGGATATTGTTTTGCATTCACAAACTCAGATCCTCTCCTTCCCTCCAAAAATAAATTTTAATAGGTTTAAAATTGCATTTAGACTGTTCGATGCTCTATATTGTAATATTATCCAGGAAATATTGGGGAGGAAGAAAGCAGAAATCTGAACTTATTCCACTTAACCATAGCATAAAGATTGAATCTATTAGCTACTCTTCCTTATCTGAGTCGCTATTTCAATTATGCTGAAGAACAGCCACAACAAAACCCAGTTCTAAGAGTTCTGTCTACTTAAAAGCAATCAAAATTACTTATCCCCACAATTTCAAAGCTGGCATCATTTTAGAAATTCTCTTGATTATCTGAGGATAGACATAAAGAGAGCTTACAATGACCAAAAAATACCAAGAATCCACCATTTCAAACATAAATTCACATTGAAGCAATCAAAAAAAAAGTAATCACCATATTTTCTTATTCCCTTTAAAACACATTTGCAAAACTGGCAATCCCCCAAAATGAACATCTCAAAATTAATCTCCAAAAAAAGCATATTTTACATTAAAAATTAATTGGAATTTCCAAGATTCTAGGTTCACAACTCTTCTCAATACAAGGTATATACTGTGCTTTTGTGTGTGTGTGTGTGTGTGTGTGTGATTAGATTGGGACCTAGAAGATATTTGCCTTTTTTTTTTTGTATCCTCAATGCTTAACACTGTGTCTAGCCCATAGTAGGTACTTAATAGATGTTTATTAACCAATCGATATGTGTGTGTGGCAATTTAAATCAAGTTAGTAAGGATTTATTAGGAAGACTATTACAAAAGCATCCCATTAGTGAAACGATAGAATGTAAAGTGATGGAGGGTTAGGATCCCTGAGAAGAAAACAGAAAAAAGCCAGAAAAAATCACAAATGAACAGGACAACTTTGAAAGTTATATTTTGAATGTTACAGCTTTGTGTAGTGATGGTAACTTAACCAATGATTTTTTTTAAAGATTTTATTTGAGTTTTACAATTTTTCTCCCAATCTTATTCCCCTCCCCCCCCACGGAAAGCAATCTGTCAGTCTTTATTTTGCTTAACCAATGATTTTTATCTGAGATGTGATTATATCAGATTCTATGCTTTAAAAGAAAAGCAAGTTCTATGTAAGAGTCATAGTTTCATGTACAATTCTTTCCTCTGTCATATAATGCAAATAGAAATACTCATTTTATTCAATGTTTGTTAAGTACAGAATAAATATAAAATGACATTTAAAAAAGAGAGACATTGACAAATGGTCACAAAGGGTGCCCAGGGTAGTGGATTGTCTAGACATCACATCATAATAGAGAAATGATTAAATGAATTGCAGAAAATATTTTGATGGAAAAAAATGATCTATTTTCAAATATCTGAAGTGATATTTTATAGCAGAGGGATTAGATTTATTCCAAGTGACTTCATAGGGCAGAAAACTGAATAGAAGTAATGAGACAGATATTAGTTCTTTTAAAAAGAAACTTTCTAAAAAAATGTTCTATCCAACAATGAAATGAGCTAGCTTGTGGGATAGTGAGGTCCCCACCAATGGAGATGTCATGAAGAGACTAGATAACCAGGCTGTAAGGGATATTTCAAGAGATACCTGAAGAAAAAAAGACTCCTGAAAAGGGGAGGAGGTTTAACTAGATGACTTCTAAGAACTCTTTCTACTTTAATATTTCTATAAAATTTTATTCTACAGCAACTCAACTTGTGAAATGCTTTGAGTCCTTTAGAGACAAGAGATTATTATAAGTGTTCTGGCTTAATTTCAAAGGAAAGATTGAAACAAAATTCTCCAAGAACATTTCTTAGATTCACCTATATCTAGATTTGTTTTATTATTATTATTTTTAATATTTTATTTATTTGTTTTTGCAATTGCATGCAAAATAGTTTCTAACAATCACTTTTTGTAAGGTTTTGAGTTTCATATTTTTCTTCTTCCTTCCCTTTCCTTCCCCCTCCCTCTGTCAGAAATCAATTTAATCTAGGTAATACAAGTATAATTATATTAAACATATGTCCATATTAATCATGTTGTGAAAGCAAAATTAAATCAAAAGGGGGGACATGAGAGGAGAAAAACCATAATACATAAAACATAAAAATTGAAAATAGTAATCATTGGTCTGCATTAGGACTCCATAGTTCCTTCTCTGGACATGGATGGTAGTTTCCATCACAAATCCTTTAGAATTATCTTTAATTATTGTACTGTCAAGATGAGCAAGTCTATCATAGTTGATCATCACATAATCTTGCTTTTAGTGTGTACAATGTTCTTCTGGTGCTGGTCACTTCACTCAGCATCAGTTCATGCAAGTATCTCCATGCTTTCTGAAGGCATGTCCCTCATGATTTCTTACAGAACAATAGTGCTTCATCACATTTATATGCTACAGTTTGGCTATTCCCCAATTGTTGGGCATCCCCTCAATTTCCAATTTTTTGCCATTATAAAAGGAGCTGTTATATATATATTTTTTTGTACAAATGGGTTTTTTGCCATTTTTTGTGATGTCTTTGAGATACAGACCTCAGAGTAGTATTGCTGGCTCAAAAAAAAATTCAGTTTTATTGCCCTTTTGGTGTTGATCTACACAACTCTACCAACACTGAATTAATATCCCACTTTAGATATTTTTTATTATTTTTTAAGGGCAACAGGTGAACTTCTGCCAACCATCAATTCAAAGATGTGACATGAATCTGAAGTAGAGAAAAAAAAGCACTAGAACCAGCCACCTGGCTTCTACTCTCAGCTCTATTAGTTAACTTTCTCTGTAATCTCATGCACTCCCTTTGCCCTCT
Organism: Macrotis lagotis; assembly: GCF_037893015.1. Lineage (NCBI taxonomy): Eukaryota > Metazoa > Chordata > Mammalia > Peramelemorphia > Peramelidae > Macrotis > Macrotis lagotis. Next base: position 131,432,144 of record NC_133658.1, read on the forward strand.
CTGGGCTTCTCTTTCCTCATCTGTAAAATGAATTGGCTGGAATCTTTCATCAGAGAAACTGGGTTTAAATCCTACTGCCATTTACTCTGTATAGATCTTAATGGCTGTAGTTACTTACCTATTATCTCCTTTAGAAGAATCTGAGTTCCTTGAAGATAGGGTCAATGTTTTAATCTTTTTTTAAAAATTTCTCAGTGCTCACCATAATGCCTGGCACATAGTAATAGCTTAAAAAAAGCTTGTTGATTGATCAATTGATATTTATCACCTGTATGATCTTGAGCAAATCACTTAAATTCCCCCCAGCCTCAATTTCTTCATTTATAAACTTTTTAGGATTGGAGGAATTGGCCCCTGAGGTCCTTTCCAGGTCAAAATCCTTCGTTGCTAATAAGATAAAGACAGATTCTCTAAAGATTGCTAGCAATATGAGTTTTAATGAAGACCACATCCACACTTTCCTTGATAAAGGAGAGAACATTTTTCTCTTTAAAGCAGGAAGTCTTATTGAGATTTTTAAATAAATAAGCAATTATGTAGAGTAGATATATACAGATCAAAAGTAAACATCACATCATATTTCCTTTGGCCTCTTGACACTCAGGAGTGGGGTGGGGTGAGGGGAACCCTTATTTACATAGAACATTATATAATGCAGCATAACTAAGAGCATTGAATTGAACCAGAAGACCTAGATTCTAGTTCTACTTCTTTTGATACTTAGCTTGGTCACTTCCTTTCCTTTGACCTCAATTTGTCACCTTTCAAATGAGGGGTTTGAACTGAATGGTTCCTCCCTGCTTTGACATTCCATGATTCTGTATTACAATAACTCAAATGTCTAAGGTGTTTTATGCTTTACAACCTTGTGAGGTATTATTATACCCATACTTATTTTATACTTGAGGAAACCAGTTTAGAAGAATGAAGCAACTTGCCCAGGGTTACAGAGCTAATAAATGTGAGAGTTTAGACTTTACCCAAGATCTCCTGACTGAGCAGGTGGAACTCTTTATTGCAAAAAGGAGAGAGAGAGAGAGAAAGAGAGAGAGAGAGAAGATAGGAGAGAAAAGGAGGAAGAGGGAGAGAAAGAAGATGAGGTAGAAAGAGGAGAGGGAGAGAGAGATGTGAGAGAGAAAGTAGAAGAGGGAGGAAAAGGAGAGAGATGGACAAAGAGAAGAAGAGAGGGAGATAGGGAAGGTAGGGAAAAGAGGGAGATAAAGAAAAAGAGAGGGAGGGAAAGAGGAGAGAAGATAGGAGAAAAGGAGGAAGAGGGAAAGGAGGAGGAAGAGAGAAAAGGGAAGAGGAAGAGAGATGTGAGAGAAAGATGAAGAGGGAGGAAAAGAAGGAGATAGAGGCAGAGAGAAGGGGGGGGGGGAGAGAGAATGGAGTGGAAAAAAGAGGAAGAGAAAGAAGAGGGGGGCAGCTAGGTGGTGTGGTGGATAGAGCTCCGGTACTGAACTCAAGAAGTTCAAAACTGGGCTCAGACATTTAATATTTACTAGCTCTGTGATCTTAGGCAAGGAATGGGAGAGAGAGAGAGAGAGAGAGAGAGAGAGCAGGGAAGAGGATAGGAGGAAGGAGGAGATGAAAGAGAGGAGAGGGAGAGAGATAAGAGTGTAAGAGTGAAGGGGAGGGAGAAATGAGGAGAGAGAAGACAAAGAGACTGAGATCTGATTTGTGACTTTTGACCATTTAAGCATAAATGTCCCTAAATCATCGCTAATCTGAAAACTAAGGAGATTAGACTAAATGGTTTCAAAAATTTTCCTCTAAATTACTATGTTCCCTTTTCAAGGGAGTGTTTGCTTTGCTATCTGTAAAGTTTTGGGGTTTTTTCCTTAGAATGAGAATGAGTAGAGTGGGACTAGGGGAAAGGTGCCAAATTCCAGCAGTAATAATTAGCATTTAAACTGTATAGTGTTTTTCGTTTTGCAAAGTACCACGGTACATCTGTTATCTCAATCTCGGGAACCACATCATTGCTTGCTCCCATTTACCCCCGAGGTGGACCTGTGGAAGTATACTCTCCATAGCCTTCGGTCGAGAATTGTTGCCAGACTGCGAAGGGTTAAACTGAAGCCCCAGCCCCGGCCTCAGCCCCGGGCTGCTAGGCTGAAAAGGGTTTAATCCCGGCCCCAGCCCTAGCCCAGCCTTCTCGGCTGCTACTTGAGTCATCCCCTCCCAGGGAGGGAGAGCTATGTCTCTGACAGCCCACTGACTCTGCCTTGGATTATTTTTGAGTTGGTGTTTTATTCTTCCCTTAAAACAATAGATTCTCTCTCCCGGTGAGGATGTCCCAGCCAATGTCAATGTGGAAATAACGGTATCTTTCCAATATAGATAATCCAGACTAAATAGCCAATAGAGATACTCAATGTAGTCTGGCGAAGGTAGCATTGGGATGATGTACAAGGAAGGAATTTAGGAATTCAATAATTGCCTACATCTCTGAGCCTGGTCCAGAGGAGACTGTTCTGCCGAGCGGCTGGTGATTTGTCCGCGATCGCGCAGCCTCCACCAGTCCTGTGACTCTTAGGAAGGAAGGAAGGCTGAGCTGGGAGTCTTCCCTGAGGGCCGCCTCTGATTCCTGCTCCTCCTGCCCGTGGATTAAGTAGGTCCGCCTGACTGAGCAAAGGAAACGAGCCGTGCCCTCTTTAGAACCCTTTCTTCATCGCCAGGGGAAGGAGGGAGTAGGTCAAAAGAAGGGGAGGAGGGAGGTGCTTTACCTTCCTGGGCCAGACCCACTGCTCACATCGAATGAAGTTGTCTCTTCACAGCCCCCATGGTATAGGCACTGCGCAGGCAGCCAGATTTAAGCCTCCTCAGGTTTCATTATAAGGGAGAAAACTCCCTCCATTTCAGTCTGTTCCCCGCTCCCATCCTTAATTCATTCCAGAGTGCTGCCAGTCCCACCCTCATGGACACTGTTTCCCGGACTTCCAGATAGAAAAGACGGTATATATCGGGAGTGTGGGGACCTCGAGTCAGACTCCTGGTTCAAAAATGAGTGACCTGGGTGTAAATTCAGTGACCTGAATGTAAAGTTTTTTTCTAAACTTTAAAGTGCTAGATAGAATAAATGTCAGCATGGAAGAGTGTGCTCAGAAATATTGGTCGATGGGTTGTTTGAATTATCACAGCGAAAAGGAACAGTGGAGTATGGTGAAAAGAGCCCAGAATTTCTCTGCTGTGCAACTCAGGGCCATTCCCTTAGCCTGCCTAGACTTGACCCCTACATGCATAAAATTGGAATAGCAATGCTTGCAGCCCCTACCTCAAAAGGTTGTTGTGAGGAAAGTACATGAGAAGATCTAAAATGTGGTTTTAACTATAAAATGTGACATTATAGTTATTTCTGTACTGTCAAGGATCTGGTTTTGTTGGTGAATGCCTTCCATTCCTCCAAAACCCCCATCCTAAACGGGTTTAGAAGATGGTCTTGGAGAGTTGCTCTGGCTGAAATTTTCATCACTCCCTAGACAAACCAAAGACCAGTGAACCTTAGCTAGGCTGGTTCTCTACAACTAACGTTTTTCTGGTCACACAGTGCCTTCCAAGAGATCTGGGCTACAAGAACTTAGGGTGATCACCCGGTCATGATGCATTATCAGAGCAGGATTTTAGTGAGAAAATATTCTTATTGTTATTATCACCATCCATACAATGAAGGACAGTTGAACTGGGTGAACTCTAAAGTCCCTTTTAGCTTTAAAGGGCTTGGACTCTGAGTTCACTGAGGTTATGGCCATCATCTATATTCCCTCCTTAAATGACTAACGGAAAATTAGTAGATAATTAGTAGAAAACTAATGGAAAAAAGGCAACAATAATACTATTCATATTTAAGGGACAGCTCTCATCTTAAGACAATAGCCCTATGAAGTACAGAAGTAATAGGCAGCTCTAATATTAGAGTGATACAGGTAGGTAGATTGAATGAATGAGCATTTATGGATTAATTAAATGCTTACTATGAGGCATTGTACTAAGTACTGGGGATAGAAAAATAGACAAAAAAAACCCCAGTTCCTGCCCCTCAAGAAGTTTCTATTTTAACAGGGGAGAAGAAAATGTGTACATTCGGAACAGATAGAATATAACCTTAATTAATAGTTGAGAGAACCAGGAAAGGTGGTCTGCAGAAGATAGTGGTTGAACTCAGTCTTGAAAAAATCCAGGAGTCAGAGGTATGGAAGGAGAACTTTTCTTATCAGGAAAAACCTGTAGAAAGACACAAAATAGGAGACTGAGGGTTTCCTGTGTGAGGAACAGCAAGTACGCCAATAGGGCTGAAACACTAAGTATATGGTGGGAAAAGTACAGAAAAAGGATAGAAAACTAGGAAGGGGGCAGGTAGTAAAAAAACTTTAAATGCCAAATAGAAGAGTTTATGTTTAATTTCAGCAGTGATAGGGAGACACTGCAATTTACTGAGACCTACAATTTAAGAAAATCTCTTTGGAAGTTGTGTGGAAGATAAAATGAAGAGAAGCTTGATTGTAGGATTAGTTTAGAGAAGAGATCATCATCTCTGATTTAAGGGTATGGCATTATGAGCAGAAAGAGAGAGCATAGACAAGAGATAACGTTAAGATAAAAAATCCAAGGTTCTTTCTACTATACAAGATTAAGCTGCTATTAAAAACAAAGAAACAAATTGAAGCAGATGATGTTAAACCTTGCTTTTTCCACTAATGGCAGGCATTTAAAAAAAATTTGCCAGAAGTGAGCTAGCAATCAATTCAACTGAACTTAATGTGAAAGAATTTATTAAGTTATCTACTATACTATCCAGTTCTGTGCTAGATACTTTGGCAAATTTTAAAAAGAAAAAAGATGTATTCTCTGAAATTAGAAAAAATCTAGCTTAGTTGGAGAGCCTGCATATATAACACCATTGAGAAAGACAAAGCATGATAATGTCAAAAACATGTTGTTTTTTTTATAAAGACAAGTGATTTGGCAATCAGGGAAGAGAAAGTATTCAACCCACTTTTATGAAATACCAGGTAGTGGGAATATAGGACAGTAGTCCTGTTCTCAAGGAGTTTATAGTCTAATAGGGCAGTTAGGTGGCATAGTGGATAGAGTGTCAAGTCTGGAGTCAGGAAGATATCTTCCTGAATTCAAATCTGGCCTCTGACATTTACTGGCCGTGTGATTCTGGGTAAGTCACTTTAACTTGTTTGCCTCAGTTTCCTCATCTCTAAAATGAACTGGAAGGAAATGACAAACCACTTCACTTTGCTAAGCAAACCCTGTTGGACTTAACAGAAAACAGTTGAGCAAGAACAAAGGGAAGAGATTTGAAATCTTAGTAGAAATTGAGTAGGCAGAAAGGAAGGAAGAGGTTTTCCCCTTTTGCAGAATCAGGGAGGTTTGTACATAGTAAAAGACCTTGGGCACATCACTTAACCCAAGTTTCTGTGTAAACTGAATGAGTTGGACAAGATCATCTCTCAGGTTACTTCTAGGTCTGGGATTTATGATTAATAAAACCTAAATCCTAGTTCCTGTCTGCTCCACCCTTACTATGGACTCATTTGGAAAAGTTCTTTCTGACCTCAGTGTTGACAAGAAGATCCTTTAAAACAAAATCTGAGCAATTTATGTAAGTTTATCCCCACCAGGGTGACTACAGAGTCTATTCTTTACTCTCCTTTCAGCATTTAATCCTGCTACTTGACTCTTGCTGAGCTAATTGTCTCTGTAATTTGCCTGTTGAAAAGGACTGGCCCCAAAGTATACTCTGAATGCCAAATGGATTCCAATGTCAGGGAGAAAGGAGCCCCAGTGCCCGCCTGGTCACACCTGCCGCAGTCACTAGCTGAGGTGACTGTTGAAAACACCATGCCAGGAAGACATGAACAAGGCAGGGTCACAGGATCCCAGATGCCAGGAATAACTTTCCTGAATACCTCACTTACATGCCCTTGGCTTTTATGTATGTATATGTGAGTGATCTTCCTAAAATTACTCCCGGGTGAGGTTTAGGCAACTGGTACTATTTCTCACGGAGTCATTTGGCTGTAAGGTGAGCTGAGAATCATGAGGCTTCCTCTACGGTCTGGTGTCAAGAGCATCATACTCACCCAACAGCTGGGAGCTAGGACTCACAACTTCATCCCAGAAGGACAGAGGAGGCTCAGAGGAGGGAGGATCATAAGACTCAGAGCTGGAAAGAAACATGGAGATCAGAGATCTAGATGTAGAAAAAGAGCTCAGAGATCATAAAATCTAATGCCTTCGTTTTATCAATAAGAAGCCCCCGTAGTCCACTTTGGTCACATGACTTGCCTAAGGTCTTCATTAAGATTTGAAATCAGGTCCTCTGTCTCCATAACTAATGCTCTTTTCACTGTCCCATGCTTCTTCATACAGCCCACCTTGTCATTTTACAGAAGAAGAAACTGAGAGACAAAGAAAAGAACTAGAAATTTAACTAGTGAGAAGAGTCAGGATTCTAATCCAGGACTTCTGCCTCCAGATGCAAATTTTTTTCTACAGTGTTTGGATTCCTTCCTTACCTGATCCCAAACTTTGCCCAATAATAACAATACAAATAAACACTTAGAAGAAAATAAAACTCAGCTCAAATTCAATAGACTAGCTCCAGACAATATGAGAAAATAGCGCGTATACATGTTGGCTTTATGCAGTTTGGCTTAACTTCATGAAAAGTACTTTAAGTGTGAGATTGTTTAAGTGTTTGTTGAGTGGTATCTAAGTGTCAAAACATTGGATTTGAATTTCTACAGATCTCTAATGCTTTTTTCTCCTCACCTCTGCCTCCTAGTTTCCCTGGCTTCCTTAGAAACTTATTTCAAATCCTACCTTCTTCATAAGACCTTTCCCAGTCTCAATTAAAGTCTTTAGACACCCAATTAAAGTCTTAAAACTGCTTTGAGATAATCAGATAAATGACACTATAATAACAAATCACATTTCCATGGGTTTTTTTAAGTCTGTAAAATATTTTACTCATATAGCCCTGTGGGATGGGTAGTGTAGGTTTTATTATCTTCATTTGACAGTGAGGAAACTGAGGCTCATCGAGGTGAATGCAGTCACGTAGTGAATGCATGGCTGGTAAAATATCAGAACTGGATTTCAGCTTAAGTCTTCTTACTCCAAGACCTGAACATCTTCCATTAAATTCTATGGTTTTCACAGCTTTCCCACCCAATTTTTAACATCCCAAGAGCCTTAGAGGGCAGTTAAGTGGCATCATGGTTCTTGGCCTGAAGTCAGGAACAGAGTCATCTTTCATGAGTTCAAATTTGAGCAAGTCTCTTAATCCTGTTTGCCTCAGTTTCCTGCTCTGTAAAATGAGCTGGAGAAGAAAATGACAAATTCTAGTATGCAGTATCACTATCTAAAAGCTTCCAAATGAGGTCACAGAGAGTTGGAATGATGACAGAACAACAAGAGTTCTATGTTTCCTCTTTGTCCAAGCTGTCCTTAATCTTCTTTGTATCATGGACCCTTTCTCAACTTATTTTTAGATACATAAAATGAATTATATAAGATTATTAAAAAACTAATTATGTTGAAATAGACTTATCAAAAGTTTTTAAAAGATTAATTCATAGCATAAAAAAATCTTCTGAAATTTAAGGTTCTTGCTAACTCTAAATATCAAGACACAGCTACTTAGTGTCACAGAAATTGGTATTCTGTCTTCAATCCCACTTTACTAGTCTGTCTCTGAAAGGCACCTGTCCTATCTTCTGGGGATATCTGAGTAATGAAGCAATTCCACTATGCATATATAGAATTCTTTCTAACACTTGTAATACCTTTAGCTTCCCCAAGTGCTTATATATATATACATATATATATATGATATATAATATACATATATAATTTTATCTTATATCTATAATATACTCATATATGAATGTATAGTCAGTAGGCTATTAATTTTATTTTACATTGCCTTTCCTCCAAAGAGCACAAGGTTCACTTTCCTAATGAACATTTCTACACACCCTAAGCTTCTAAAAGAATAGAATTTGCTTTCTAGTCTAGGAAGCATATGGGGAAAACATGATTATCTATAACATGTAAAAGCAAAGAATGTCAAATCAAAAAGTTTTGTTGAACAAGTGACCTAAAGTAAGTCTCTTCCTCTCTCTGGGCCTTCATTTGGTCATCTTTAAAATCACCAAGTGGAGATTATCTCTAAGGTCCTTTCCAGCTCTGACATTCAGGGATACTCTGACATGAGAAAACAGGATTTAAAACTTCCCAATACCTAGAAACCAAAAATAGTGTTTTCTTAGGAGATTTCAGATCAAACCTACCTGTTGGATTTCTGAGCCTAGATTTTTCCTTAAGGGATATGGTAATAGGAATTTTACCTGGAAGGGATTTTGGAGATCATCTAATCAACCCCCTTAATTTACAGGTGAAAAAACTGAGACCCAGGGGAGAGGCAAATGACTTATCACAAGTTATACAGGTTGTAAGCAGCAGAGCTCTGATTGGGACTCAGATGTTTCTACTTTCAGTACACCATGGTTTTATCTCTAAGGAAAAGCAGTTATTTTTAATGAGTGCCTTTCTTTCTCTATCTAGTAAGTTCTTAAATTCCTTGACTATTTCAGGAAGAAACAAATCCTTAGACTCATAGCATTCATTGATAAGCCTGAAAAAAAAATGGTCCAGGTATATGACTCTGAGAGGAAGTTTGGGGAAAATAAATAAATAAATACAATTCCAGACAGGTGCTGGTTCTAACATCCCCCTGTAGGACTTCCTGTGAGCCAGGTTCTTGCCCCATTGCTTTGAAGATGCTAAAACTCCTGTCAAACTTCACCTCACACCTGCATTGTTCCTTCCTCTCTCCCCTCCCATCATACACCTCACTGATCCAAATGCATTTCCCTCATTTAGGATCCTAAGATTTAGAACCAAAGGGAACCAGGAGGAGATTGTCTCATCCAACTATCTTATTTTATGGAGGAAATGGAGGCATGGAAACACAATGAAAATTTACTCACCTGTCACAGAGGAAATCAGTAGTAGAGTCCCGGGGAGAAGAATGCTTTTTAGAAGACAAATAGGGGCAGCTAGGTGGCCCAGTGGATAGAGAACGGGCCCTGGAGTCAGGAGGACTTGAGTTCAAATTCGGTCTCAGACATAATAGTTACCTAGCTGTGTGACATTGGGCAAGTTGCTTAACCCCATTGTCTTAAATAATAATAATAATAATAATAATAATAATAATGATAATAACAACAACAATAACAAAATAAGACAGAGGTTTGAAAAACTAATTTGTTTTCCTGTGGGAATATATGTTTTTAAGCTTTTAAATTTATTTTAAACTTAAAAAAGAAAAAAAAGAAAAAAAAGAAAAAATTGCCAATATGAGGTTCAATAAAAAGCAATAAGTTACCATTTCAAGAAAACCTATATAGGAAATACTACACATTGTTTTTAAATCTATCCAGTTTGTTTTGCTTCCTTGTAGGTTTTCTTTTGCTCTCTGTTGGGTACTTTCATTTTATTTTTCCCCTCTTCCCAAAGAAAGTTATAATTATAAGTGGATATATATGCATGTATGTTTATATGCAATATATATGCATATTCACATATATACACCTACCTTTTACATCTATACAAATACATAGATATCTACAGTTAAGGGGCATGACCTGGATGAAATTCTAGTAAAGAAAAAGGAGAAATAGCTGTGATAGGTAGGGAAAGAACTAGGACAGAGTAGCGTCCCCAGAAACCTAGAGAAAAGATAGTAGGAAGGAAAAGAAGGTGATTGACAGTGTTAAAAGTCACAGAGAGAACAAGAATGAGAATTTAAAAAAAAAGAATTAGTTAATAATGAGATTATTGTCATACTTCTAGACATTGTTTAGAACCAGGGAGAAAAAGATAGTAGTCAATTGCCCTGCTCTCTACAAGACCAGTTTTGATGGAATAATGAAGCCAGAAATTAAATTCTATGGGATTAAGAAGAAAGGGAGAGAAAGTGAATGTATTTTTATAGATTGCCTTCTCAAGGACTTTGGCTACAAAAGGTAAGAGATATAAGATGATAATTAGTGGGAATGAAGTATGAATGATGAATGATAAAGTGGGGAAATCAGAAGGGACAATATTTTGGAAGTGATGGAATGGAATGGGATCACCTGTAAAACTAGAGGGGTGTGCCTTGGCAAGAAGTAGGGTTACCTCTTAATATGAGCCCAGAATGAAGGAGAAAATAGTGGCAGAAAGCAGCTGAGCAATGTGAGATGAGAATCAAGGAAAAGAAGGAATTCTTGTGAATGATCTCAATTTTTTTTGGTTCAATATGAGTCAAGGTTCTCAGCTGAGAAGGTGGGAGAAGCCATGGAAGATATCAGGAGGGATGGAAAGGTTTGCTTTATAGAGGCAGGGAAAGTGACTTGATAAGGGAGATGTAGGAGGATTGCCTAACAGCAGTGAGAGCTCAGATGAAGTTGTTTTATATAAATCCAATCAGAGTGGTTGCATATTTTTCTCCATCTTGTTCAGCAGCACATGGGAAAGAACAAAGGCAGTAGGGGCAGCTAGGTGGCGCAGTGGATAGAGTACTGGCCTTGGAGTCAGGAATACCTGAGTTCAGATCCAGCCTCAGACACTTAATAATTACCTAGCCGTGTGGCCTTGGGCAAGCCACTTAACCCCATTGCCTTAGAAAAAAATCTAAAAAAAAAAAGAACAAAGGCAGTGAATGAATAGTGGAAAGAGCCAAAGTTGAGGCTTGGCAGGGTGTGTAATAAGCTTCAGTAAGAACATAGTATCCATAGAGAAGAACATGATGATACTGTCTTCTATGTCGAGTCTAGGCTATGATCTAATTCCTGGTTCCACATATTTAGGAAGGACAATGATATATAGAGGGTGTGTCTAGAGAAAGACTATGGTAGTAAATGTATTGTCATTATGCCATAGGTTGTTTGATTGAAAGAAGGAAGCATATTCAGCTTGCATAAGACAGATTTAGAGGGGATGTGATTAGTTTTCACAAATTCAAGAGGATTGTGATTTCTTTGGTTTAGCTATAAGAGTAGAATTGGGTCCAATGGATAGCGACTCTGGCCTCCTTGTTATTCCTTGGATAAGACATTGCATCTCCTGATTCCAGGAATTTTCACTGGCTGTCCCCCAGGCCTGGAATTCTCTCCTTTTTCAGGTCTCTTTCCTGGTTCACTTAGATTTCTTCAAGTGCCATATAATATGTGACTTTGTATAGGATGTCTTTCCTGATCTTACTACTAATGCCTTCCCTAGGTTGAATATCTCCAACTTACCCTGCATATATCTTATCTGTATATAGTTTTTCATATGTTGCCTTCCCCAGTAGACTCTGAACTCCTTGAGAGCAGGGGCCTCTTTTGACTTTTTTTTTTTTTTGAGTTTTTTTGTGTCTTCAGTGATTAGCACATAGGCACTTTAAAAATGTTGACTAGCTAGAGGCCAATTTTGCACAATATAAGTCCTTTTTTATTGGAGAAAACTGTCTCTCGATGGAACAGGTTGTCTTCAAAGATCAAGACTTTTCTGTTACTAGATATCTTCAAATGGAACCTGCTTGAATTTGTAAGTCAAAAGATAGGTCTGAATCCTGGTTCTCATATAACTTCCCTTGCCTCAGTTTCCTTCATTTTAAAATGATGGGATCAGATCAAGTGATCTCTAATGTTGTCGCCAGTTCGAAATCTCATTATCCATTCACTTTTCTGGGATGCTGTATAGAGGGTGTTCCTTTCCAGGTAGAGGTTTGGCCAGATGCTTCCTTCTATCCATGGGATGATGCTATGATTCCATGAACTTAATCTCCTCTATGTAAAGTCTAACCTGATTAAACACTGATTAAAGAAGGCTTGGCATCTTCATCAGGCTAATTCCCTTTTCCTTGAGGTAAACCCCACCTCTCCCTTCCCTCCCCTCCCTGGTCTACTGGGGGAAATTGACAATCATCTCTTTACTCCCTGGTCCTAAGGCACAGGAAGGACTGGATGCCCTCCTGTAAAAGGCACAGAGGCCTCTAAGCTCCCAGCGCCACATTTGCTCTCCTAGAAGTCACGTCAAACACGCAGATGAGCACAGGGCAGGCCCCAGGGATTTTTCCTAGCAGATGCTGCTTCTCTTTTCACCCTGTGTGCTCAGCTGCCTGTAAGGGTTGTATAAGCAACTCCCCTGACCCCTCCTCTCAGCCTAGATCCACACCCACTCTACATGCACTCACACACACAGGCAACATATACACATACCATCCCACACAATACACATACGAGCGTGCATACACACACACACACACACACACACACACACACACACACGCACCCCCTGACTCAGATTTGACTTGGAACTGCCACTGGTGGGATGAACCCAGAGGCTGCTTCTAGGAATCTGGGCTGCTGCCACACTGCCTTCCTCCTTTTCAGGGCTCTTCCAGGAAGCCTGAAAAGCGGGAAAGCCAGTTTCAGGTTCTTTTTCCTTCCAGAGTCCCTCTCTTTGCTTTAGAAACCTAGGTTATTCTCCATCTCCTGCCATCTCACATAGGTCCACCTTCCCTGAATCATAGGATTTAGAGTTGGAAAGGATTGTAGAGTTCATCTAGTTCTACTGACTCATTCTACAGGGGCCAGAAGAGACTTGCCCAAGATCACAAAGAGAATAAAAGTTAGCCTGGTCATATTTTAGATCCAGGTCTTTTGACTACCAAATCCTCTTGCCTACAAAGGGTATCCCAGGGATCTACAGCTCCTAAAGGGGCAGATAGATTTCAGAGTGTTCTGTGAACTTGAATGGGGAAGAAAAATTACATACATTTTCAATAATATCCATTTTCAAATAAAATTTTCAAGAACCACCAGAAGAATCAGCATTTCTTTCTACTATTTAAAAATATTATTCATAGGAGTTCATTGGTTTCACCAGACTACCAAAAGGGTCCATGGTACAAAAAAAGGTTAAGAACTTCTTTACCAAACAAAATACTCAGTGTCCTATTGATGCAGAGAATTATGAATGTAGTTTTAATGCTGTTAAAATCCTGCTAATCATGGAAGGCTGTTTGGAACAGGAAGGACCAGTATGTAGCTTGCCATTGGAAGATACTTGGCTCAAGGTGCAAGACCACTCCCCAAGCTCCACCCCTTGTCCAACCTACCACAGAAGGGTTTTTAACCTCCTTCTTTGACTCTAACTTCCATCCAGAAGGATGGGTTTTTCTCATGCTCTTTCTTAGGCCATGTGGAGCATCATGGGTCTCCACCATGCCATGTGACTGGACTAAGCCAAGCCTCATGGCTGCCTGCCCCCCCCCCCCCAACTTGACCTAGCTGGTCCTCTCTCTCTCTCTCTCTCTCTCTCTCTCTCTCTGGTCCAGTCAGCTTTCTCTGACTGACTTTATCTCTACCTCTCTTTATCTCCCTCTCTCTGTTGAAGTCTCTATCTACCAAGCAACCACCCTCTAACCTTTTGTTATTCACCCTGTCCTAAAGTGCTTGTTGACCCTTTTGGAGGAAAAGTTTTTTTTAACCTGTTCACTTTGTTATATTTCATAATAAAATCCTGAACAGTTTTAAATTCCCAGAGAATGTGTAAATTTATTTGTCTTTCAGTGACCCTCATTTCTTGGTTATCCAAAATTTCCATCCTTAATCTGGTTATCCCAAAGTCCAATGGCAACACTGTGTTCTGGTCCACAAATGGATCACAAATGAAAATCTGGAAGAAACTTTAGAGGTAATCTAGTCCAACCCCTTCGATGAAGAAACAGAAAACATGAGACCCAGAGAGGTCAAGCAACTTGCCCAAATCATGTAAAATGAATTGGAAAGGAATGGACTGGGATTCTGGAAGGCAAAGTCAAAGCTATTTTAATAATCCATACCAAGGGGCTTGAGATAATAATGTAAGTGACAATTTCAGGGGAGAGAAAGGAAATGAAATAAGAAAAAGTGTAAGTAAAACCAATAAGACATGGAAAGAGGGATTGGATATAGGCTGTGGAAGAGTGAAGAGTCAAGGATGACTGAAAGCAGGATGATACCCACAGAAGAATGGGGAATTGAGAAAGGCTTCTTAACTTTAGGTCTACGAACTTTTATCTACTTATCTATCTATGTATATGAATATATGAATGTAAGCATGTGTACACACACACACACACACACACACACACACATATATACACACAGTGATAACTGTATTTCAATAAAATTGATTTCCTTTTTCATCCTTGGTATTTTATTTTATGCATTTAAAAACATTCTAAGAAGAGTCCATAGGCTTTACCAAATTGTTAAAGGGATTCATGATACACAAGGGTTAAGAACTCCTGAGGGAAAGATAACATTCATTTTAGCCATGTTGAGTTTGAAATGCCTAGGGGACATCCAGGTGACAATGTCCAATAGGCAGATGGGGATCATTTTTTATCTGGATTCTATCATATAACATATTCATTCTCAACCTTGTGTCATAGGCAGATTTGAGACTATCTGTGTCTTCATCATCTAAATCACTGATGCTAAAGTTGTAAACACAGCTAGAGAAAGCCCTGCAGCATTCGGGTAGTCCTGGTTCATCCAGGTCAAGAATTCTTATCAGGGGTTCATGTGAGCTTATTTTAATTTGTAATAACTGTTTTTTTTTTAGTATTATTAGTTTCCTTTATATATCAGTTTATATATTTTATACACTTAAAGCTTCCCCCCCCCCCCCGGGGGGATTCTATAGATTGCCAAAGTAATCCATAACACAAAAAAAAATTGAGTTGTTAATCTCTCTCTCTCTCTCTTTTTGGTTTTTGCAAAAAGTGAGTGACTTGCCCAAGATCACATGGCTAAGCATTGAGTGTCTGAGATCAGATTTAAACTCACATCCTCCTGACTCTGGTAATCAGTGCTCTATCTCCTGTGCCACCTAGCTGCCCCCAAAAGCATTTACCCTAGTGACTATAAAGAATCACCCAGGATAAGTGGTATTGGGAAGGTATGTAATACCTGTTAAGAGAGATCTATGACTGGAAAAGTGAGAGGGCCCCTCAAGTTGAAAATTCAAAAGTTATATTTTGCTATTTCTGGGAGTAATAAAAAAAAGTTCAGGTAATAACTAAAACCTGCTTTCAAGAAGCTCATATTTTAGAGGGACCGAACAGATTTTACTGAAATTCAACCCCCTAGAAATAGGTTGGAAAGGGAACTCAGAAAATTTCCAGGGTGTCTAGGTGGCAGAGTGGATAAAACACTGGCCCTGGAGTCAGGAGGACCTGAGTTCAAATATGAATTCACCACTTAATAATTGCCTAGCTAGGGACCCATTGCCTTAAATAATAATTTTTTTTTAATTTCCATGATGCAAGACCAGGATATAAGATGCCTGATTGAACAGTGGGCCAGGATCATCATGACTCTTAAAAGGCTCTCCAGGTTTTTAATCTCTAGTACAATCTGTAACTTTAGTGTATTTTCTTTCTTTCTTTCTTTCTTTCTTTCTTTCTTTCTTTCTTTCTTTCTTTCCTTCCTTCCTTCCTTCCTTCCTTCCTTCCTTCCTTCCTTCCTTCCTTCCTTCTTTCTTTCTTTCTTTCTTTCTTTCTTTCTTTCTTTCTTTCTTTCTTTCTTTTTTTTTTCAAGGCAAATGGGGTTAATTGGCTTGCCCAAGGCCACACAGCTAGGTAATTATTAAGTGTCTGAGGTCGAATTTGAACCCAGGTACTCCTGACTCCAACGCTGGTGCTTTATCTACTACGCCACCTAGCCGCCCCTTCTTTAGTGTATTTTCAAAGAAACATTGGCATTACAGCTGTTGCATTTAATAAGGAACTTGATCCTCTTCAAAAACTCTTTGTAAACAAGATTAGAGAATATAAATCCAAGAGGCAGGCTTCTGGAGGACCCCAGCTGAATAAATGCCTATCACCTCTCATGTGACAGGGAGAGGATAGCAAAGGGGGAGCAGCATTGCTGTCCATTTGGTGGGGAAGGCTTGCACCTGCCCCATTCTTCCTCACATGCTTTGGGAGGTCTCATAGAAAAAAGAACTGCCTCAAGCAGTAGGAGGGGGATGGAAACATAGTAATGATGCCCCCATTGCCATTTAGATGCCTCTTCTCACTCCTCTCCAAGTGGTCAGGATGTTTTTGTTCCTTACATTCTCCTCTGGTTTTGACCTCACTCAATCTTAACTTCCCTTCCAGGAGCTACAGACAGAGTCAGAACAGAAAGGTAGTATTGCAGCAAGTCTTCAATTTTTCCTTGTGCTCCAATATCTAAAGAGTCTCTAATACTGAATTAAAAAAAAAGAGTTTCATACCATTCCCATCTTCACACTTTTTTCCCCAACCCATGGCAAGAAGAGAAGATGCTTGGCTACAGCTTCCATATACCAGGGGAGATAGGCCTAGTTTCTGTCATACTATTTTCTAGTTTTCCCAGCACTTTTTGCCAAATACTGAGTTCTTATCCCAGAAGTTGGAGTCTTTGGGTTTGTCAAACAGTAGAGTATTATCATCATGGCAGGGGCGATCCCTTCCTAGAGCTTGAGGGTATTAGACAGTGGTGGTATATGAATCCCTTTTGATGGAGCAGCCAAGGGTATTGATGCCATCCTTCTTTGGATATTAGCAACAATCTCCATGCCTGCAGGGGCTTGGAGTGGAGTGGAAGGTAGATTAGCTTTGGTACCAGCTGTTAAAATTTAGCAGTACCTAGAAAAAGCACTGGCTGGCCAGCCTTGATTATGACTCCATCTACTTTCTGCTATCTTCCAGTCACTCTAAGTAACATATATAGTGCTTTCTCTAAGATCATTTCTTGCCCTTCAGGCCTCAGGAAAGGTTCTTCAAACTCCTCAGAATTTTTAGACTCCTAGATAAAGGTTAATTGCAAAAAATTGTAAAGTATAAAACCTGAGATTTTTCTTAAAGTCATATATATAAATATAGGGGAGGGGTGATTAGATAGTAGTACATGTCAAAAAGTCCTGGGATTTGAGTAACTTCTAGAACAACACGAAACAATAGTGATATAAGTTTGTCTTCTAGATAAATTTTTAGAGGTGTTGTGTTCCAAAGCAAAGGAGATCAGGAGCCATTCAAATTTTCCAAATCTGGAAGAATTTTATTTAATTTGGGGCAGCACATTTTCTGAAAGGCACTGTTCAACTAGAGTGCGCCCAAAGAAAGAACAAAAGGGAATGAGATAAATTGAACCCTTTCTAGAGTAAGGAACTGGGTATAGTGCAATGGAGGTGAAGGCTGAAGGGGTCATTTTAAGCATTTGATGTTGAAGAGAAATTGTTTTTTTTTTACCTGGGTGTAAGAGGACAACTGGAGAAATTGGTAGATATGACAGAGAAGAAAATTTTAGATTATTATAAGAAAAAAGTTTCTATTCAAAAATGAAACAAGGGGTGGCTAGGTGGCGCAGTAGATAGAGCACCAGCCCTGGAGTCAGGAGTTACCTGAGTTCAAATCAGACCTCAGACACTTAATAATTACCTAGCTGTGTGCCTTGGGCAAGCCACTTAACCCCATTTGCCTTGCAAAAACCTAAAAATAAAAAATGAAACAGGCTG
Source organism: Macrotis lagotis (assembly GCF_037893015.1). Lineage (NCBI taxonomy): Eukaryota > Metazoa > Chordata > Mammalia > Peramelemorphia > Peramelidae > Macrotis > Macrotis lagotis. The sequence continues at coordinate 131,449,724 of NC_133658.1, forward strand.
AACATCAGGTGATGTTCAGACCCACTCTCTCCCTCCCCTCACTATCCTCCTCTTTCCTCCGCTCCATCTGTCC